>NW_024070188.1:322861-344161 GCF_014754425.2 Oryx dammah | reverse complement strand
ATCTCTTTACTATCAGAGCCCATCCTCAGGGTGGATCCCACTCCACTTCTGGCAAAGTTATTCCTATCATCTTAGATGCTCACCTTTGGTGGTCCAAAGCCAAAGGCCTGGTGGGCATCTGCAGAGACTAAACTCCCTTCAGCTGCTCACACAGCCAAGGGCACACAAGAATGCCTGTGGCCTGTGGCTCACAGATGTAAGATCAGTGCCCTGTCACCCCAACCTGGGGGTCGGTGCTGAAAGTGAGGCCGCACCCGACTCACCTTTCACTGGACACAGCGTCCCTGCTGGTAGAACTGCTGAATCCATTAAACTGTGGAAATTCTAACTGAAACACCACCATCTTTCTGATAAGGTCTCCAAAAGAGTTTAGGAGCAATGAATTTGGAAACCAGAGGGGATGACATGAATGTAGATGGAAACTTGACACCTTATAACAAATTCACCTCAAATTATTCCTAGACATAGTTTCCATGCAAAACCTATCACAAATCCAGAAGGAAATTGAGCAGAAATTAGACATGAGCTCTGAGTCTTCACACACTATACAAAAAAGGCAGTACACAAAGAATAACAAAGGTATACAGCGAACTTTGTAAAATCAAAGATTTGTACTCTGGTAAAGACCTTATGAGAAACACAAAGGACACATCATAAACTGGGAGACAAATATTTGCGTACACAGAGCTTATAACTCATTTGTCTCCTAATACACAAAGAACATTAACACAAACGAGCCTGAAGGAAAGGTCTGAAGGGACACCAGGCTAAGGAAGGTACACGGAGAGTACACCAAATGATGCCCAGCACTGAGAGCCTGAGAAACACAGTCTAGCGCCACTCCCCGAGCCCCATGTGATCCTGAATGGCCTGTTCTACCTGGAGGCTCAGAGAGATGGACAGGGAGGAAGGGGAAGAGAAATCGTTTGTATTTCTAACACTCACAGCAAACACTTAGAATGAGAAGGCAAGTATCAACTGCACTGACAATGACATTCACTGAAAGGAAATACCTAGGAGTCCATCTAACACAGGAGGGAAGCACCTGTTCTCAGGGAACTGCAAGAGATGGGTGAAAGAAGGTGAAGCCCACACAATCCAATGGAAAATAAGCTGTGCTCATAGATCAGAGTTCCTATTGGTAAAATGATGTAACCCACCTCCACCCTTGCTGTGGGGCAATCCAGAGGGTCCATGCTATTCCTCTCAAAATACCAACGGATGTTCTTAGGGCATTATAACCACAGAATTCCAAAATGTGTATGAAAACACAAAGGAGCCAAAATAGTCAACTCAATCTGGTAAAAAGGCCTGAAATGCACATACCAGGCTGCCTGATAGCCAGTTAGACTGCAACACTAGGATCATCAGGACAGCATGATACTGGTAATAAATAAAACACACAGAATCAGACCGATAGAGTAGAGTTGAGAGTCCAGAAATAAACCCAAGCTTCTATGGTAAATTCATCTTTGATAAAGGAGGGGAGAATATACAAATGGGAACAAGAGCTTCTTCAATAAAAGGCCATGGGAAAATTAGATGGTTATATCTGAACAATCACATTGGCTTTTGGTCTCATAACACCTCAAATTCAGTGAAACATATCAACGCAAAGCCTGAAGATATGAAACTCCTTGAAATAAGCATGGGCCATAGGCTCCTAAATGTCAGGGGCTTCTGAACATGTGGTGTGGGGAAGCAAAAAAGAGTCTCTTTAAGTAAAGAAAACAGAAAACCAAAGTACAACAATGGGCTTCCATCCAACTGAACAGCTTTGCAACAGAAAAGCTAAGCATTCACAAATAAAAATGGTAGCAAACTGAACATGAAAGAATATTTGCAAGCAGAATGTCTGATAAGGGGTTCATACGTAACATAGACTAAGAATTCACACCACTAAGTCTCCCAGAAACACCACCAGACCTATCCCTTCCCCTAACACCAACTCCAACCCCAAACCTTTATCTCACTCTAAACTAAACCCTAAAGCCTAACCCTAAGTGAATAATATACATGTGTACATGCATGTATGCATCCACAGGAGAGACAGAAAGGAAGAGACAGACTGAATTTAGAAAGGTCAAGAAAGAGATGGATCTAGAGAGACAGACAGAATGATGGAGAGAGGAAATGAGTAGGTTTCACAGAATTTGCATGAATCTATCTTGAGGTTTAAGCCAATGACAGTGCCTATTCACCCTGCAAGGGGGGCAAATGACCCAAGGTAATGAGAGTAAAACACAGGGATGCTGGGAACAATTGTAGGGGCAACCTGCCCCTCTCCTAGAGGCTGAGATGGGACACTTGAACCAGAATTTCAATGGAAGAAGAGGACAAGGAAGGTTGATATCAGAGGGGGCAATGTCTGAATATTACTTTCCGGTCCTCCCAATGCGGGGGTCAAGAAATAGGCAGGAAGGGGAATGCCTTTTCTAGGTCCCAGAGCCAATCCAGGCCTGTTTCTGTCCTATTTTGTGCTAGGTCAGCCCTGTATTGAATCCTTCCTGTGCAAAGTCTCAGTGCACAAGCTCCATGTGATTCCAACCCATGGGGTAAACAGGCACTGGAGCTGTTTGTAGGCCAAGAGACCTAGGCAGGAGATGGGAGAATGACCCCTACTCTGCAGATGAAGAGATGGGAAACCCTAAGGAGCACATGGCTTGTCCAGGGCCGCATCAAAGTGAGGAGGAGGAGTCTGGTCGGGCAGCAGCTGTGTCCTCAGAGCTCAGGCTCTGGCTGCACCCAGGGCTCCCAAGGCTGAGGGGTGGGCTGTGTGGTAGTCACTGTGTCTGCATATGGCCTAAGAAAGTGAGTGAACAATCAGAAACCCAGAGGTTCCCTTGGGGAGCTTAGTGTAAGGGACCTCGGCAATGAACCTAGGAAATGATGACACTTCCCAGCAACAGAACCCAACAGAACCCGGAGCCTGGGTATCCAGGCCTACACAGTGGAAAAGTGCCCACAGCCAGATCACGTGCTGCCAAGATGTTCTGCTGTTAGCTCCTGCCCAGAGGCCGGGCCTCGGGAGAGCTCACAGGCAGAGTGTGAGGGAACACGGTCGATGCTGGCTCAGGCCCCCCCACCCACCCCGAGAGGCCTCTGGCCCTTTGCCCAAAGGAACAGGAAGGTAACACGGGAGCCCCAGGCCAGGCCAGGTCCTCTCTCTCATCCCACCCGGGTAAACCTGAGTCCCTTCCCTGTGAGTGTGGATGGGGGTTCCTCAGGATGTGTCAGGCTCAAGGAAGTCCAGGCAGATGTGGGTCAGATGCCTGTGGGCCTGTTGTGTCCACACCCCAGGGGAGAGCAGGCTGAGTGGGATGGGGAGAGAGTAGGCAGGGCTGGATCCCCAGGCTGACCTTACAGCCTCAGGTGGGTCTCCTTTATCCCAGGTGGGTATCTGAGCAGACACTTGTCATTGCTCGTTGTGGGAGCAGAAGTTAGAGTGGGCAGAAGCAACAGCCATATTGGCCAGGCCCAGCATGGAAAACTCCAAGCAAGGCTGGCTGATGGTCACTGCCATTACAGAGTTTCCCACTGGATGTGGCCGATGAAGGGGACACTCCATGCACCTCTCCAGTGGAGGGGTTGGACTGACACCCCTCTGCCTGTGAGACCCAGTGCAGGCTCCAAGTGAGCTTGCCCATGGAGGGGTCAGCCCATCAGGGAATGAAGAGGAACTGGGGAAGCCCTGCTCCACAGACACCACCCAGGACACAGCACAGGGCCCAGTCTCAGGCTGCCACAGAGCTCAGCACACCCGGCTCTGACCTAGAGCCCCAAGAACCCCTGCCTCTGAGACAGCAGGAGCACCTGGAGCCCAACATGGCAGAGCACAGAGGTGAGGAGGCTGGGGCTGTGCATGTGAGTGTGTGGGGAGGGGAGTGCTGAGCTACACAGGGAGGAGTCCCCCAGAGATGGGTCTGGGCCTGGAACAAAGGCTGGCCTCACACCACCCATCTTTCACACTGCAGTCAGAGTGCATCCTATGCTGAGTATTCTTTGGGACTCTCTGGGAAGCTTTCTGTCCCCATATACACACATCAAAATGCTGGTGATGGGTAACCTCTTCTCTCACAACTCTAGCACTGGCCTCTAAATACAACCAGACTCCACTTCCAAGGCCTGTGGCTACAGTAGTGGTTGCTACAGGTGCAGGACCCAGGGATCCACTGAGGGGTGATTGAGACCTGAGACTTCCCTTCCCAAACACCGGGCCACCTGGGTACTGGCCAGCACACTGGGCATATCACAACTCAGTGCCTACAGGACCCCCAGCCACAGGCACCTATATCCCACCCCCGCAGCGAGAACAACCACCTCCACCTGCACCTGTACCTGCTTGTCCTTTGGCAGGAGAATCCGAGTCAGGGGATGAGTCACCACCTCTGCAGGGAGAGCCTACCTTGCCTCCTGCCCAAGACCCAGATGCCCACGATGACTGACCCACCCCTGCAGGGAGAACAGGCCCCCGCTCTGGACAGAGACCCAGAGCCATTTCTGGAAACACCTCATCCAGGGGAGCAGTTGGCTCTGCAACCTCCATCCCTGTCTGCTTCCTGTGGATGCCATCAACTCGCTCCCCACGCAGGGCAGATTGAGTTCCCTTCCCCTGAGCTTATTTTCATCTGGTTTGTCTGTAGCTTTCTTGTGATGTTTTATTTTTCTTATGGCTTTATGTATTTTTTTCTGTTAAGTTTTTGTTAATGAATTTTACTTTAATTGATGAAATTTGGGAATATTAAGGCCTTCACAATGCTGTGTAACCATCACCACTGTCTACATTCAGACCCTCTCATTCTATCCCCCCACTTCCCAGCAAAGCCTGGATCCATGTCAAGTACTCCCCTTTCCTCCCTCCCCCCCGACAATATTTAGTCTTCTTTCTCCATTCTTCCCATTCTTTCGGTGTCCACAAACAATGCAAATCACTGAAATGATAGAAAAATGGATTTTTTTTCTGACCGAAAGTGAAAGTAATAGTTGCTTAGTCTTGTTAGACTCTTTGGAGCCACATGGTTTTCACAGTCCATGGAATTATCTAGGCCAGAATACCGGAGTGGGTAGCTTTTCCATTCTACAGGGGATTTCTCTGACTCTCTACCTATTGTAAGACTAAACTTAAGAATTCTTGTTATTTCATAACTGAAAGGACAGTGTAGGTACTTTCAAGATGTCATCTGCAAAACGAAGCCCTTTCAGCAAATGTGGTCAGAACCTCCAGGTAGGCATTGCTGTTGTAAACGTGACATCTCAGCCAGAAGGGAGATGTGGAGCTCTTCCTATTCCACAAACAAATTCACATAATAAGATAAAAGAGAGAACTGGAAAGTGAACAACACCAATGACCAAAAAGCGTTCATCTTTGGACAAAGCTAGAAAAAACCCAATATCCTATGGCCCAAAAACACTCTTGGAAATGTATGTTCAGTAAGGGAGAAAGAAACATGTGAGGGTAGACAGGCCATGCACATCGCCAGTGTAGTTTTGAGAAGGCCTGACCTCTCAGATGAAAACATACGCCAGTGTAAACACTTGCAGACAGCAGCGATGGTCATCACCATGTAAGTGTTTCGTCTGGTGTCAACATGCCCCAGGTACCACAGGAGGGAGCAGACCGGAGTCTCTTCCTCTGCCCCACATCACTCCCTCAGGAAGGCAGCTCAGGTGCTCTCAGGACCTGCCTGCCTGCCTGTCTGGCTCAGCCATGAGCTGCGACCACCTCCAGGGTAGACTCCAACTTCTCTTCTCTATGTGCCATGAGCCTGCACACAGTGGGCCTTCAGAACCACAAGACACTCGCCCCAGCCCCACTAGAGCCAGAAGCCTCCCCTGACATCCAAAGGCCTGTGGAGTCACTTTGGCCCAAGCCTTAGTTCTGGACCCCTGGAGCCTACTTCAGCCTTTACGGTGTGAATAATCAGGTCCTTTATACACAGATTCCCAGCTGTCAGATCTGAGCTTTGGATTCACAGTCAGCTCTGTCCCTCCCATGGCAGCCAGGTGGGTCACCATGTAGGCAAAGGAGCACATGAGCTGAGTTTCAAGGGAGGCATTGAAAGGACAGCAGTGGGTACAACTAGTTGCAAACTGAGGGAGGGTCCCTGCATGTCTCAGAAAAGTCCCTCTGGCGTGCAAGTGTGGAGAAGGGCCCCGATGGTGCAAAGGAAAGAGAGGTACTCAGGGGCAAAGACTCTTGTTCTCTCCTGTAGCAGCTCCAGTGATAGCCTGTGAACATTGGACAGCCAATGTGGTCACATGAGCATGACTCTAATTTCCTCAGAAAGCAAGAGAAAGGGAGCAGGGTGTGGGAGTACCCAGAGAGTGTGGTGGGGTGGGTGAAGGGAGGTGCCCTTCCTCTCTTCAGTGCAAACTGTTTTAGTGAGTCTCTGAGCTGCCAGACGGCAGTTACCAAGTCAGGTCCCCACAGCACCCAGTGTGGGCTGGGTGCCTTAGCCCCTGTCACACAGACAAACCCCACCATCTGGCCTCCCTGAGTGCTAACAGCAGGAACTGGGGGGTTGGTCTGGGTACACACTTCCTTGCTATAGCTGAGTTACCCCATTCATAGAGCCCCAGGTTTGTCCTCTAGTATAAGGACATCGATTGCTACCTTAGCAGGTTGCTACCTCAAACCTGTGAAGACTCTTTAGGGTCACCCTATAGTTAGTAGCTGGTCTTAAGTGATATTGGGCTTCCCTGATACCTCAGCTGGGGAAGAATCCTCCTGCATTGCAGGAGAGCCCAGTTTGATTCCTGGATCAGGAATCCTGATCCGCTGTAGAAGAGTCAGGCTACCAGTCCAATATTCTTGGGCCTGCCTTGTGTCTCAGCTGGTAAAGAATTTGCCTGCATGCGGAGACCTGGGTTCGACCACTGGGTTTGGAAGATCCCCTGGAGAAGGGAAAGGCTGCCCACTCCAGTATTCTTGCCTGCAGAATTCCATGGATCATATAGTCTAGGGGGTCGCAAAGAGTTGGACATGACTGAAGGACTTTTCCCTTCACTTTCAAGAGATAGCACCTGAATCCAGATTAGACTGGAGTCTCCCAGTGCCATCTGGCATTTCTTCCCTGAAGCTAGCCAAAACCCACACGCTTGCATTTGCAAGGTCTCCACTTAGATTGCTGGACAGAAAACCCAGCGTGGTTCCAACAAGCTCACAGATAAGCAAGAGGACTCACGGGCAGATGGCTTCCCTCAGGTCTCAGGTGGAGCTCCGGGACCACAGCAGGAGCCGGCGCTCTCAACCCCTGGGCTCAGCAGTGCCCTCATTCTCAAGCCAGTGCCTCTGCCCTGACAGGAGCAGGAAGGTCACCAATTGCCCCAGGCTGAACTCACTCCCCTCCCAATGCTGTAGACTGACCTCACCAGCCCCACCCCTTCCAACACAACCAGAGCTCTTCTTCACCTTGATTGCAGTGTGAGTCCCGGCCTGGGCCCCGATTGGTCACTGCCCCAGTCCTGAGCCCATCATGGTAGCCAGGGAGGATGGAACACACTGATTGGACAGATTCAAGTCGTGTGACCATACTCTCCAGAACACCAGTGAGTTCCTCACAATATGTCAGGGGTGGAGACAATGCGATGCCCCAAGAGCAGGGCTGAGAATCAGGTCACTGTGTCCTTGGGCTCAGTGGCCTGAGACAAGCTTGCACAACGTCTCTACACAGCACTTTGTTCTCTGCAGTCAAAATTTTCATGACACACCTCTTCCCTTCCCAAGCGCAGTTTCATGCAACCATATTCAAGGGAGCAAGGCCTCCTGTTTGAAGATAGGTTTGGAGATCCCCCTCCTAGCATCTAGGCTTCTTCTGTGTGTCATGTTACAATAATTGATTCAGTCAAAAAATACGCATGAGCACCACCACATGCTGCTCTATGTTTTCAGGATTCTTTCCTGTTCTGAGTAGAGGACATGTCCCAGGGGCCCCTCAGATGGATTGAATTTTGTCCAAGGAAGCATCTGAGACACTGAATCCCTGAATCACCTTGCTTTACACCTTAAACTTACAAAACTTTAAAAATACATAATACCTCGATTAAAAATAAAGGTATTCACTCATCCAAAATTGTAAAATTTGTCAAGTTGTGCTTCAAGTGTTGGTTCTTAGTATGTGTCTTAATTTCTTTGATAGTGTTTTGTGAGGCAGGGATCCAACTTACTTTCCCAATGGTTTCAAAATAGCCCCAGTGGGCCTCCTCACTTTTTTTACATGTTCAATTCAGTTCAGTTGCTCAGTCTTGTCCAACTGTCTGTGACCCCATGAATCACAGCAGGCCAGGCCTCACTGTCCATCAGCAATTCCCGGAGTTCACTCAGATTCACACCCATCGAGTCAATGATGACATCCAGCCATCTCATCCTCTGCCATCCTTTTTTCCTCCTACCCCCAATCCCTCCCAACATCAGAGACTTTTGCAATGAGTCAACTCTTCACATGAGGTGGCCAAAGTACTGCAGTTTCAGCTTTAGCTTCATTCCTTCCAAAGAAATCCCAGGGCTGATCTCCTTCAGAATGGACTGGTTGGATCTCCTTGCAGTCCAAGGGACTCTCAAGAGTCTTCTCCAACACCACAGTTCAAAAGCATCAATTCTTTGGCACTCAGCTTTCTTCACAGTCCAACTCTCATATCCATACATGACAACTGGAAAAACCATAGCCTTGCCTAGACGGACCTTTGTCAGCAAATTAATTAATGTCTGCTTTTGAATATGCTATCTAGGTTGGTCATAACTTTCCTTCCAAGGAGTAAGTGTCTTTTAATTTCATGGCTGCAATCAGCATCTGCAGTGATTTTGTGATTTTGGAGCCCCCCAAAGTAAAGTCTGACACTTCCTCCATAATTGCCCATCTATTTCCCATGAAGTGATGGGACCAGATGCCATGATCTTAGTTTTCTGAATGTTGAGCTTTAAGCCAACATTTTCACTATCCTCTTTCACTTTCATCAAGAGGCTCTTTAGCTCCTCTTCACTTTCTGCCATAAGGGTGGTGTCATCTGCATATCTGAGGTGACTGATATTTTTCCTAGCAATCTTGATTCCAGCTTGTGCTTCTTCCAGCCCAGACTTTCTCATGATGTACTCTGCATATAAGTTAAATGAGCAGGGGACAATATACAACTTTGACATACTCCTTTCCCTATTTGGAACCAGTCTGTTGTTTCATGTCCAGTTCTAACTGTTCCTTCCTGACCTGCATATAGGTTTCTCAAGAGACAGGTCAGGTGGTCTGGTATTCCCATCTCTTGAAAATTTTCCAACAGTTTATTGTGATCCACACTGTCAAAGGCTTTGGCATAGTCAATAAAGCAGAAATAGATTTTTTCTGGAACTCTCTTGCTTTTTCCATGATCCAGTGGATGTTGGCAATTTGATCTCTGGTTCCTCTGCCTTTTCTAAAACCAGCTTGAATATATGCAAGTTCATGATTCATGTATTGCTGAAGCCTGGCTTGGAGAAATTTGAGCATTACTTTACTAGTGTGTGAGATGAGTGCAATTATGTGGTAGTTTGAGCATTCTTTGGCATTGTCTTTCTTTGGGATTGGAATGAAAACTGACATTTTCCAGTCCTGTGGCCACTGCTGAGTTTTCCAAATTTGCTGACATACTGGGTATATCACTTTCACAGCATCATCTTTCAAGATTTGAAAGAGCTCCACTGGAAATTCATCACCTCCACTAGTTTCTTCCTAGTGATGCTAAAGCCCACTTGACTTCACATTCCAGGATGTCTGATACTAGGTGAGTGATCACACCATCGTGAGTATCTGGGTCGTGAAGATCTTTCTCATACAGTTCTTCTGTGAATTCTTGCCACTTCTTAATATCTTCTGCTTCTGTTAGGTCCATACCGTTTCTGTCTTTATCGAGCCCATCTTTGCATGAAATGATCCCTTGGCATCTCTAATTTTCTTGAAGAGATCTCTAGTCGTTCCCACTCTGTTGTTTTCCTCTATCTCCTTGCATTGATCGCTTCTGAAGGCTTTCTTATCTCTCCTTTCTATTCTTTGGAACTGTGCGTTCGGATGCTTATATCTTTCCTTTTCTCCTTTGCTTTTCTCTTCCCTTCTTTTCACAGCTATTTGTAAGGCCTCCTCAGAGAGCCATTTTGCTTTTTTGCATTTCTTTTTCTTGGGGATGATCTTGATCCCTCTTCCTGTACAATGTCACGAACCTCCATCCATAGTTCATCAGGCACTCTATCTGATCTAGTCCCTTACATCTATTTCTCACTTCCACTGCATAATCATCAGGGATTTGATTTGTGTCGTACCTGAATGATCTAGTGGGTTTTCCTTCTTTGTTCAATTTAAGTATAAATTTGGCAATAAGGAGTTCATGATCTGAGCCATAGTCAGCTCCCCATCTTGTTGTTGCTGACTGTATAGAGCTTCTTCATCTTTGGCTGCAAAGAATATAATCCGCCTGATTTCAGTGTTGACCGTCTGGTGATGTCCATGTGTACAGTCTTCTCTTGTGGTGTTGGAAGAGGGTGTTTGCTATGACCAGTGCATTCTCTTGACAAAACTCAATTATTTGCCCTGCTTCATTCCATACTCCAAGGCCAAATTTGCCTGTTACTCCAGGTGTTTCTTGACTTCCTACTTTTGCATTCCAGACCCCTAGAATGAAAAGGATATCTTTTGGGGGGTGTTCATTCTAAAAGGTCTTGAAAGTCTTCACAGAACCATTCAACGTCAACTTCTTCAGCGTTACTGGTTGGGGCATATACTTGGATTACCGTGATATTGAATGGTTTGCCTTGGAAACGAACAGAGATCATTCTGTCGTTTTTGAGATGGCATCCAAGTACTGCATTTCAGATTCTTTTGTTGACCATGATGGCTACTCCATTTCTTCTAAGGGATTCCTGCCCACAGTACTAGATATAATGGTCATCTGAGTTAAATGCACCCATCTCAGCCCATTTGAGTTCGCTGATTCCTAGAATGGAGGTTCACTCTTGCCATCTCCTGTTTAACCACTTCCAGTTTGCCTCGATTCATGGACCTATCATTCCATGTTCCTATGATATATTGTTCTTTACAGCATTGGGCATTACTTGTTTCACCAGTCACTTCCACAACAGGGTATTGTTTTTGCTTTGGCTCCACCCCTTCAGTCTTTCTGAAGTTATTTCTCCATTCCTTTCCAGTAGCATATTGGGCACTTACCGACCTGGGAGTTCCTCTTTCAGTATCCTATCATTTCGCCTTTTCATACTGTTCATGGGGTTCTCAAGGCAAGAATACTGAAGTGGTTTGCCATTCCCTTTTCCAGTGGACCACATTCTGTCAGCCCTCTCCATCATGACCCGTCCAACTTGGGTGGCCCCTCATGGCATGGCCTAGTTTCATTGAGTTAGATAAGGCTGTGGTCCATGTGATCAGATTGGCTAGTTGTCTGTGATTATGGTCTCAGTGTGTCTGCCCTCTGATGCTGTCTCACAACACCTACCATCTTACTTGGGTTTCTCTTACCTTGGTCGTAGGGTATCTATTCATGGCTGCTGCAGCAAAGCGCAGCCACTGCTCCTTACCTTGGTCGAGGGGTATCTCATCAGGGCCACCCCTCCTGACCCTGAAAGTGGAGTACCTCCTCTCAGCCCTCCTGCAGCTGCACACATCCTTTAGCGGTGTTGAAAATACAAATCTGACTGTGCCAACCACAAGTAAAGTGAAGTCGCTCAGTCGTGTCCGACTCTTTGTGACTCCATGGACTGTAGCCCACCAGGTTCCTCCATCCATGGAATTTTCCAAGCAAGAGTACTGGAGTAGGTTGCCATTTCCTTCTCCAGGGAATCTTCCCATCCCAGGGATCAAACCAGTGTCCCACATTGTGGGAAGACACTTTACTATCTGAGCCACCGGGGAATCAAGCTTTCACAAATCAAAAAGATAGTAAACTGAACATAAGTGAGGACTTGCAAGTGATGTATCTGATAAGTGGTTCATATGTAAAATAGACTAAGAACAAACAGCACTCAAGTCTCCAAGAAAAACACACCACCCTTGTCCCATCCCCAAACACCAACTCCAACCTAAACCCTTTTTCTCACTCTAACCTATCCGTAAAACCTAACCCTAAGCTAACAATATATATGTGCATTCAAAGGCATCCATCCATCCACAGGAGAGACAGGGAGAAAAAGAAAAAGGAAGACAGAGACTGAATTTTGAACGGAAAAGAAACACCTGTCTAGAGAGAGACACTTAACAAAAGAGAGGAAATGAGTAGATTTTACAGACCTTTTCATAAATGTATCTGGAAGTTAGAAGCAATGACAGTGCCCATCCACCCCAGAAGGGGGAAAATGACCTAAGGTCATGAAATATTGAATCTTGCCTTTGGGAAGTCCCAGTGCACAAGCTCCATGTGATACCAGCCCCAGGTTGAAAGGCATGTAAGTGTTGTAGGCTGACAGATCTAGGCAGTAGATGGGAGATTGACCCCCACTCTGCAGATGGAGAGACTAGGGAAACCCTGAGGGGCATATGGCTTGTCCAGGGACACATCACAGATGAAAAGATGGAGCCTGTCTGAAAGAGCTGTGTCCTCAGAGCTCAGGCACTGGCTGCACCCAGGCCTACCAAAGCTGTGGGGTGTGTGGTGTGAGTGTCACTGTGCCTGCACCTGGCCTAAAGGGGTGGGTATACAGACAGAAACCCAGAGGTTCACTTGGGGAGCTTTGTGTAAGGGACCTTGGCCACGAACCAAGGAAATGATATCACTTCCTGGCAACAGAACCCAACAGAACCCGGAACCCGGGTCTCCAGGCCTCACAGCAGAGAGGAGCCCCCAGCCAGTTCGCAGGCTGCCAAGATGTTTTGCTGTTTGCCCCTTCCCAGAGGCCAGGGCCTCGGGAGAGCTCACAGGCAAAATGTGTGGGAATGCTGTCAATGCTGGCTCAGGGACCCCCGAGAGGCTTCTGGCCCTTTGCGTGAAGGAACAGAAAGGAAACACGGGAGCCCCAGGCTGGGCCAGGTCCCCTCTCCCATCCCACCCAGTTAACCCTGAGTCCTTTGCCTGTGTGTGTGAATGGGGATTTCTTGGGTATGTCTGCCTAAAGGAAGCCCTGGCTGATGTGGGTCAGAAGTCTGTGGGTTGGCTGTGTCCACACCCCAGGGGAGAGCAGGCTGGGCGAGAATGGGAGAGTCCAGGCAGCACCAGCTGCCCAGGAAGACCCCATGCCCTCAGGGGGGTCTCCTTCATCCAGGGTGGGTACCTGAGCAGACTCATGTTTCTTCTGGCAGCAGCAGTTCGAGTAAGCAGAAGCAACCACCATACTGGTCAGGCCCAGCTCAGTAAAGTCCAAGCAGGGCTGGCTGATGGTCAGTGTCTATTCAGAGCTTCCCACTGGATGTGGCCGATGAAGGGGGCACCCCGTTCACCTCCCCGAGGGAGGGGTCGGACCACCACCCCCCTGCCCATGAGGCCCAGTGCAGGCTCCAGGTCAGCGTGTCCATGGAGGGATCAGCCCAACTGTGAACGAAGAGGCAGCAGGGAAGGCCTGCTCCACAGACACCACCCAGGACACAGCACGGGGCCCAGTCTCAGGCCGCCATAGAGCTCAGCACACCTGGCTCTGACCCAGAGCCCTGACAACCCCTGCCTCTGAGGCAGCAGAAGGACCTGGAGCCCAGCACAGCAGAGCACAGAGGTGAGGAGGCTGGGGCTGTGCATGTGAGTGTGTGCGGAGGGGAGTGCTGAGCTACACAGGGAGGAGTCCCCCAGAGATGGGTCTGGGCCTGGAACAAAGGCTGGCCTCACACCACCCATCTTTCACACTGCAGTCAGAGTGCATCCTATGCTGAGTATTCTTTGGGACTCTCTGGGAAGCTTTCTGTCCCCATATACACACATCAAAATGCTGGCGATGGGTAAACTTCTGTTCTCTCACAGTTCTAGCACTGGCCTCTAATTACAACCAGACTCCACTTCCAAGTCCTGTGCCTACAGCAGAGGTTGCTACAGGTGCAGGACCCAGGGATCCACTGAGGGGAGATCGAGACCTGAGACTTCCCTTCCCAAAGGCACCGGGCCAGTTGGGTACTAGCCAGCACCCTGGGCATATCGGACCTCTGTCCCTGCAGGAACCCCAGCCACAAGCACCAATGTCCCACCCCCTCAGTGATAACATCCACCTCCACCTGCACCTGTACCTGCTCAGGCTTTGGCAGGAGAACCCGAGTCAGGGAATGAGTCACCACCTCTGCAGGGAGAGCCTGCCCTGCCTCCTGGCCAAGACCCAGATGCCTACGATGACTGACCCACCCCTGCAGGGAGAACAGGCCCCTGATCTGAACAGAGACCCAGAGCCCTTTCTGGAAACCCCTGGTCCAAGGGAGCAGTTGGCTCTTCAACCTCCATTCCTGTCTGCTCCCCAAGGAGACCAACAACTCCCTCCCATTCCACGGCAGATAGAGTTCCCTCCCCCTGAGGTTATTTTCATCTGGTTTGTGTGTAGCTTTCTTGTGATTTTTTTTTATGGCTTTATGTATTTTCTTCTGTTAAGTTTTTGTTAATAAATATTATTTTAATTGATGCAATTTGGGAATATTAAGGCCTTCACAATGCTGTGAACCATCACCACTGTCTACATTCAGACCCTCTCATTCTATCCCCCCACTTCCCAGCAAAGCCTGGATTCATGTCAAGCACTCCCCATTCCTCCCTCCCCAACCTGACAACATTTAGTCTTCTTTCTCCATTTTTTCCCATTCTTTGGTTGTCCTCAATCAATGCCAATCACTGAAAGGACAGAAAAATGGATTTTTTTTCAGACAGAAAGGGAAAGTTACAGTCACTTAGTCTTGTTAGACTGTTAGCAGCCCCATGGTTTTTACAGTCCATGGAATTATGTAGGCCAGAATACTGGAGTGGGTAACTTTTCAATTCTCCAGGGGATTTTTCTGACTCTCCACATATTGTAAGACTAAACTTGAGAATTCTTTTGTTTTATTTCATTTGAAGTAGCCTTTGGGTAACTGAAAGGACAGTGTAGGTACTTTCAAGATGTCATGTGCAAAGGAAGCCCTTTTGGCAAATGTGGTCAGAACCTCCAGTTAGGCATTGCTGTTGTAAATGTGACATCTCAGCCAGAAGGGAGATGCGGAGCTCTTCTTGTTCACAGAATAAGCTGAAAGAGAGAGCTGGAAAACGAACAAAACCAACAACCAAAAAGCTTTCTTCATTGGACAAAGCTAGAGAAAATGCAACATTCTATGGCCCAAAAACCCTCTTGGAAATGAATGTTCAGTAAGGAAGAGAAGAAACATGTGAGGGTGGACAAGCCATGCCCATGGCCAGTGTAGTTTCGAGATGGCATGACCATTCAGATGAAGACACATGCTAGTGTAAGACACATGTCAGTGTAAGACACACAGCAGTGAAGGTCATCACCATGTAAGTATTTAATCTAGTGTCAAAATGCCTCGGGTACCACATGAGAGGGCAGACCTGAGTCTCTTCCTCTGCCCCACATCACTCCCTCAGGAAGGCAGCTCAGGTGCTTTCAGGACCTGCCTGCCTGTCTGGCTCAGCCATGAGCTGCGACCACCTCCAGGGTAGACTCCACCTTCTCTTCTCTATGTGCCATGAGCCTGCACACAGTGGGCCTTCAGAACCTCAAGACACTCACCCCAGCCCCACTAGAGCCAGAAGCCTCCCCTGACATCCAAAGTCTTGTGGAGTCACTTTGGCCCAAGCCTTAGTTCTGGACCCCTGGAGCCTATTTCAGCCTTTACAGTTGGAATAATCAGGTCCTTTATACACAGATTCCCAGCTGTCAGATCTGAGCTTTGGATTCACAGTCAGCTCTGTCCCTCCCATGGCAGCCAGATGGGTCACCATGTAGGCAAAGGAGCACATGAGCTGAGTTTCAAGGGAGGCATTGAAAGGACAGCAGTGGGTACAACTAGTTGCAAACTGAGGGAGGGTCTCTGCATGTCTCAGAAAAGTCCCTCTGGTGTGCAAGTGTGGAGAAGGACCCCGATGGTGCAAAGGAAAGAGAGGTACTCAGGGGCAAAGGCTCTCGGCCTCTCCTGTAGCAGCTCCAGTGGTAGCCTGTGAACATTGGACAGCCAATGTGGTCACATAAGCATGACTCTAATTTCCTCAGAAAGCAAGAGAAAGGGAGCAGGGTGTGGGGGTACCCGGAGAGTGTGGTGGGGTGGATGATGGGAGGTGCCCTTCCTCTCTTCAGTGCAAACTGCTTTTATGAGTCTCTGAGCTGCCAGACGGCAGTTACCAAGTCAGGTCCCCACAGCACCCAGTGTGGGCTGGGTGCCTTAGCCCCTGTCACACAGACAAACCCCACCATCTGGCCTCCCTGAGTGCTAACAGCAGGAACTGGGGGGTTGGTCTGGGTACACACTTCCTTGCTATAACTGAGTTACACCCTTCTTAGAGCCCCAGTTTTGTCCTCTAGAATAAGGACATCGATTGCTACCTTAGCAGGTTGCTACCTTAATCCTGTGAAGACCTTTAGGGTAATCCTACAATTAGTAGCTTAAGTGATATTGGGCTTCCCTGATACCTCAGCTGGGGAAGAATCCTCCTGCATTGCAGGAAAGCCCAGTTTGATTCCTGGGTCAGGAATCTTGATCCACTGTAGAAGGGTCAGGCTACCCAGTCCAATATTCTTGGGCCTCCTTTGTGTCTCAACCGGTAAAGAATCTACCTGCAATGCGGGAGACCTGGGTTCGACCCCTGAGTTTGGAAGATCCCTGGAGAAGAGAAAGGCTGCCCACTCCAGTATTCTTGCCTGCAGAATTCCATGGATCATATAGTCTAGGGGGTTGCAACGAGTCGGACACGACTGAAGGACTTTTCCCTTCACTTTCAAGAGATAGCACCTGAATCCAGGTTAGACTGGAGTCTCCCAGAGCCATCTGGCATTTCTTCCCTGAAGCCAGCCAAAACCCACACACTTGCATTTGCAGGGTCTGGACAAAGGAGCCTGGTAGGCTACAGTCCATGGGGTCACAAAGAGTCAGACACGACTGAGCGACTTCATGTTCACGTTCACGTTCCACTTAGCCTGCTGGACAGAAAACCCAGTGTGATTCCAACAAGCTCACAGATAAGCAGGAGGACTCACAGGCAGACACTTCCCTCAGGTCTCAGGTGGAACTCTGGGACCATAGCAGGACCTGGCGCTCTCAAACCTTGGGCTCAGCAGTGCCCTCATTCTCAAACCAGTGCCTCTGCCCTTAATGGAGCAGGAAGGTCACCAATCGCCCCAGGCTGACCTTACGCCCCTCCCAATGCTGTAGACTGATCTTACCAGCCCCGCCCCTTTCAGCAGAACTAGAGCTCCTCTTCCCCTTGATTTTAGCGTGAGTCCCAGCCCTGGGCCCCGATTGGTCACTGCCCCGGTTCTGAGCCCATCACGGTAGCCAGGGAGGATGGAACACACAGATAGGACAGATTCAGGTCGTGTGACCATACTCTGCAAGACAACTGTGAGCGCCTCACCATATGTCAGGGGTGGAGACATTGCGATGCCCCAAGAGCAGGGCTGAGAATCCAGTCACTGTGTCCATGTGCTCAGTGTCCTGGGCCGTGCTTGCACATCATCTCTACACAGCGCTTTGTTCTCTGTAGACAAAATATTCATGACACACCTCTTCCCTTCCCAAGTGCAGGTTCAGGCATCAATATTCAAGGGAGCAAGTCCTCTTGTTTGAAGATAGGTTTGGAGATTCCCCTCCTAGCATCTAGGCTTCTTCTGTGTGTCATGTTAGAATAATTGATTTAGTCAAAAAATACTCACCAGCACCACCACTTGCTGCTCTGTGTTTTCAGGTTTATTGCCTGTTCTGAGTAGAGAACATGTCCCAGGGGCCCCTCAAATGGAGTGAATTTTGTCCAAGGAAGCACCTGAGACACTGAATCTCTGAATCACATTGCTGTACACCTTAAACTAAGAAATCTTTAAAAGTTAATAATACATCAATTAAAAAGGAATGTATTCACTCATCAAAAATTGTAAAACTTGTCAAGTTTTCCTTCAAGTGTTGGTTCTTAGTATGTGTCTTAATTTCTCTGGTGGTGTTTTGTGAGGCAGGGATACAACTTCTTTTCCCAATGGAGGCAAAATAGCCCCAATGGGCCTCCTCTCTTCCTTTACATATTCAGTTCAGTTCAGTTCACTCACTCAGTCTTGTCCAACTCTCTGTGCCCCTAAGAATCGCAGCATGCCAATCCTCCCTGTCCATAGCTAACTCCCAGAATTCACTCAGACTCATGTCCATCGAGTCAGTGATGCCATCCAGCCATCTCATCCACTGTGAACCCCTTCTCCTCCTGCCCCGAATCCCTCCCAGCATCAGAATCTTTTCCAATGAGTCAACTCTTCACATGAGGTGGCCAAAGTACTGCAGTTTCAGCTTTAGCATCATTCCTTCCAAAGAAATCTCAGGACTGATCCCCTTCAGAATGGATGGTTTGGATCTCCTTGCAGTCCAAGGGTCTCTCAAGAGTCTTTTCCAACACCACAGTTCAAAAGCATCAATTCTTTGGCACTCAGTTTTCTTCACACTCCAACTCTCGCACCCATACATGACAAATGGAAAAACTATAGCCTTGTTTAGGCAGACCTTTGATGGCAAAGTAATGTCTTTGCTTTTGAATATGCTATCTAAGTTGGTCATAGCTTTCCTTCCAAGGAGTAAGTGTCTTTTAATTTCATGGCTGCAATCACCATCTGCAATGATTTAGGAGCCGAAAAAATAAAGTCTGACACTGTCTCCACAATTCCCCATGTATTTGCCATGACGTGATGGGACCAGATGCCATAATCTTAGTTTTCTGAATGTTGAGCTTGAAGCCAACCTTTTCACTATCCTCTTTCACTTTCATCAAGAGGCTCTTTAGTTCCTCTTCACTTTCTGCCATAAGAGTGTTGTCATCTGCGTGTCTGAGATTATTGATATTTCTCCCTGCAATCTGGATTCCAGCTTGCACTTCTTCCAGGCCAGCGTTTCTCATGATGTACTCTGAAAGTGAAAGTGAAAGAAGTCGCTTAGTCGTGTCCGATTCTTTGTGACCCCATGGACTGTAGCCCACCAAGCTCCTCTATCCATGGAATTCTCCAGGCAAGAATACTGGAGTGGGTTGCCATTTCCTTCTCCACGGGATCTTCCCAACCCAGGGATCGAACCTGGGTCTCCTGCATTGCAGGCAGATGCTTTACCCTCTGAGCCACCAGGGTAACAATATACAGCCTTGACGTACTCCTTTCCATATCTGGAACCAGTCTGTTGTTCCATATCCAGCTCTAACTGTTGCTTCCTGACCTGCCTATAGGTTTCTCAAGAGGCAGGTCAGGTGGTTAGGTATTCCCCTCTCTTGAACAACCTTCTGCTAGACTTAGTGGTGTGAATTCTTAGTCTACGTTACGTATGAACCCTTTATCAGATATTCTGCTTGCAAATATTCTTTCATGTTCAGTTTGCTACCATTTTGATTTATGAATGCTTAGCTTCTCTGTTGCAAAGCTGTTGGTGTAATTGGATCAAAGCCCATTGGTGTACTTTGGTTTCCTGTTTCCTTTACTTAAAGAGACCCATTTTTGCTCCCCCCCCACCCTGCCACCACATGTTCAGAAACCCCTGACATTTAGGTGCCTATGGCCCATGCTTATTTCAAGGAGTTTCATATCTTCAGGCTTTGCGTTGATATGTTTCACTGAATCTGAGGTATTATGAGAACAAAAGCCAATGTGATTGTTCAGATATAACCAACTAATTTTCCCATGGTATTTTATTGAAGAAGTTTCTGTTCCCAATTGTATATTCTCCCCTCCTTTGTCATAGATGAATTGACCATAGAAGCTTGGGTTTATTTCTGGACTCTCAACTCTAAACCATGCATCTGATTCTGTGTGTTTTATTTATTAGCAGCACCAGGCTGTTCTGATGATCATAGTGTTGTAGTCTAATTGGCTGTCACAGCCTGGTATGTCTATTTAAGGTCTTTTCACCAGATTGAGTTGACTATTTTGGCTCCTTTGTGTTTCCATACACATTTTGGAATTCTTTGGTTATAATGCCCTAAGAACATCCGTTGGTATTTTGAGAGGAATAGCATGGACCCTCTGGATTGCCCTACAGCAGGGGTGGGGGTGGGCGACATCATTTTACCAATAGGAATTCTTCTGATTCATGAGCACAGCTTATTTTCCATTGGATTGTGTGGGCTTCACCTTCTTTCACCCATCTCTTGCAGTTCCCTGAGAACAGGTGCTTCCCTCCTGGGTTAGATGGACTCCTAGGTATTTCCTTTCAGTGAATGTCATTGTCAGTGCAGTTGATACTTGCCTTCTCATTCTAAGTGTTTGCTGTGAGTGTTAGAAATATAAACGATTTCTCTTCCCCTTCCTCCCTGTCCATCTCTCTGAGCCTCCAGGTAGAACAGGCCATTCAGGGTCACATGGGGCTTGGGGAGTGGCGCTAGACTGTGTTTCTCAGGCTCTCAGTGCTGGGCATCATTTGGTGTACTCTCCGTGTACCTTCCTTAGCCTGGTGTCCCTTCAGACCTTTCCTTCAGGCTCGTTTGTGTTAATGTTCTTTGTGTATTAGGAGACAAATGAGTTATAAGCCCTGTGTATGCAAATATTTGTCTCCCAGTTTATGATGTGTCCTTTGCGTTTCTCATAAGGTCTTTACCAGAGTACAAATCTTTGATTTTACAAAGTTCGCTGTATACCTTTGTTATTCTTTGTGTACTGCCTTTTTTGTATAGTGTGTGAAGACTCAGAGCTCATGTCTAATTTCTGCTCAATTTCCTTCTGGATTTGTGATAGGTTTTGCATGGAAACTATGTCTAGGAATAATCTGAGGTGAATTTGTTGTAAGATGTCAAGTTTCCATCTACATTCATGTCATCCCCTCTGGTTTCCAAATTCATTGCTCCTAAACACTTTTGGAGACCTTATCGGAAAGATGGTGGTTTTTCAGTTAAAATTTCCACAGTTTAATGGATTCAGCAGTTCTACCAGCAGGGACGCTGTGTGCAGTGAAAGGTGAGTTGGGTGCGGCCTCACTTTCAGCACCGACCCCCAGGTTGGGGTGACAGGGCACTGATCTTACATCTGTGAGCCACAGGCCACAGTCATTCTTGTGTGCCCTTGGCTGTGTGAGCAGCTGAAGGGAGTTTAGTCTCCGCAGGTGCCCACCAGGCCTTCAGCTTTGGACCACCAAAGGTGAGCATCTAAGATGATAGGAATAACTTTGCCAGCAGTGGAGTGGGATCCACCCTGAGGATGGGCTCTGATAGTAAAGAGAT
>NW_024070188.1:204256-322361 GCF_014754425.2 Oryx dammah | reverse complement strand
GTATCGTTCTTCTGGAGTAGCAAATGGCAACCCACTCCAGCATTCTTGCCTGGAAAATTCCAAGGACTGAGGAGCCTGTCAGGACAGACCACGGGGTCCCAACAGGTTGAACAGGACTGAGCAGGAACGCATGCAGGATATTTATCACAGGAGGATGTAGTGTATGTACCTGGTTTTGGATTTTAAATGCTTTTAGCACTGAAGACCACTCATAATTTCATCTAAAGCTACTTGAAAGCCAAGTGAGCAAAACTTATATCAACTATCTATCTAGACATGATTCTTATTACATAAATATCAAACTGTTCAGTTCTATGGATGGTTCAAAGGAAAAGAGAAAGTTATTAGTTAGAACTCGAGGACAATTAAGACATTTACAGAGCAGTGTCCAATCAGAATCACTCTCCTTTTTATTTATTTTTTAAAAACTTTATTTTATATTGGAGTATAGTTGATTAACAGTGTTGTGATAGTTTCAGGAGTACAGCAAAATGATTCATTTATACATACACATGTATCCTTTTTCAAATTCTTTTCCCATTTAGATTGTTACATTGAGCAGAGTTCCTTGTTATCCATTCACAAGTCTCCATTTTAAAATCAAGCTGATGAAAAGAAACCCAATGAAATTTGTTTTATCTAAAACATATATTGATTTTAAAAAATTGATGATAAAAGGTCTTCCTGTTCATTTTAGAGTTGACCCACTGCCTGCCCTCCAGTAGTAGACAGTGGCACAGCAGTACGAACCCTCCGTACCTCTGTCCTCGGACTCTCCCATATTTGCCGCTGTTCTGTGTTCATGTCCCTGGAGAATTCAGAAAAGCACATAAAAGAACAATATTATTGCTTTTTATTTTGTTCACTGTTATTTTGGTGTATTTTTTATTTTATGCATGCACTTGAATTTCAAAATGGGATTCCAAACTTTGTGACCTGGTACCATTGCTTTGAGAAGTAAAAGATACTTCTCATTAACCTTTCACTTGGATTCATATTGATGCATTTCCATTCATGTATGTAATATCAAATTCTGGGTGAAAATATGGAAATTTTCTTGTAGAAATTCCCTGTGGGATTACCAGTTCATATGTTGTTTTTGTCAATCCCCGGCACCTCACCCCAACCCCCATCTAAGCCAGCATCTTTCACCTGAACTTTTGCCTTTCTGATCTCCTTATTTACCTTCTTGTAATATCTTCTCCACAGAGGCCAGAGTAAATTTTCAAAAATATAAAGCTAAAACCGGCATTCTCAATGAACACGGTGGAATAAATCTGAACTCCTTTCCAGGATCTACATGTCCTCGCAGAATCTGGGCGCTGGCCCCCTCTTCAGCTTTGTTTCATGTCATCTTCCTCTTGTCCACATGAACCTATTTTTTGCTCATTGAGCTAAAATTTTAAATGTTAAAATTTTAACAATTCCAAGTTTGAGGAAGATGTGAAGCAACTGAAACTCCCTTATGTTGATGATGGGAGGATAAATTGGTACTTCTTTTGAAAACTAAAAATTTTTTCTAAAGTTAAAGGTTTGCCTGTCCTATGGTCCAGCAGTCCCATTCTGCGGTGTATAACCAATAGAAATGAGTGCCCATGGCCATCCAAAGACACATGTAAGAATGCTCAGAATAACTATAATAATTAAACTCAGAACTATTTGTAGTAAAAATTGGAAACAATATTCAACAACAGAATACATAAATCTATTTTGGTATATTCCATTAATTCAATGGAATACTATAAAGAATGAGAAAGAACTACCACTATAGATACAGTGATATGGATGAATCTCACAAACAGTGATGAATGAAAGAAGTCAAATGTAAAGAGTTCCTACTGTATGATTTAGTTTATATGATGCTCCCAAACAGGCAAACCTAGCATTTGCTGTTAGAAGTCAGGGTCGTGGCTACTCTTGATGGAGGTTTCTGATCAGAAGTGGGAATGTGCTGGGCATGGCGGTAGAATGTAGAATTTAGAATGTCCACAAGGCTCATTGTCCTTACCGAGATTCAGCCATTTTTCTTGAATAGATCCTCCTTGGATTGTTGCAGGTCATTTGGTTAATTTACAGAGATCTGAAAAAGCTGAATTTGACCATTTCTGGAGGAGTGGATTTTCAGAGGCTTGTACTTCATTCCCACGGATGGCACTTCAAGTGTTTGTTTTACCCTTGTAGTATCTCCTAGTCAGCTTGGGCTACCATAACAAAATACCACAGACTGAGAGGCTTAAACAATAGACATTTATTTTCTCACAGTTCTGGAGGCTGGAAGTCCATGATTAGGGTGCCAGAATGGCTAGGTTCTGGTGAGGGCTCTCAGCCTGCTTTGCAGATCTTGTCCCTGTATCCTCACCGTGTTCCTCAGCACGTGTACAGAGGGACATGACTGATCTCACTTCTTCCAGTCCTGTCAACTAAGACCCTCCCCTTTATGATCTCATTTAACCTTCATTAATTCCTAAAAGCCCTCACATTGAGGGCTAGGGCTTCAGTATATGAGTTTGGAGAGGATATAGTTCACACACCGCCTGGTAGGGCCACCAGATAATTGTGTTCCATAAGACAGTCCAGTATCTGTATTTGAAGCTTACCGTTAATGAGTGAAAGACTTGTGCATTTAAAATATTTATTTTTTATTTATTTTGGCTCCATGAGGTCTCCGTTGCAGCACGTGGGATCTTATGCGGTGGCACATGGGCTTCTCTGGAGTTGTGCACAGACTAGGGTGCACAGGCTCCATAGGTGCAGGTCTTGGGCCCAGCTGCCCCACGGCATGTGCAGTCTTAATTCCCTGACAAGGATTGAACCCATGTGCCCTGCATTGCAAGGCAGATTCTTAACCACTGGGGAAGTCCCTGCATTTTTAATATAAGAAAGTAATCATTGATTATAATTGCTATCATTATTATTGCAGTGATGAAGATTCTTTGATGCTCTTTATATGTATGATGATATTTATTTTTTATCCATGTTGTGCAGCTTTTGATATTTTCGTTCCCCCACAAGGGACTGAACATGTGTCCTTGGCAGCAAAAACTTGGAGTCCTAACCACAGGACTTCCAGGAAATACCGTGAAGCTTTTAAAATGCTGTGGTTCAAAGACACTAATTAGTTAGTGTGTGACTTGGAGCTAATACTCAGTTTGGATGACAGTTAGCTATAAGGCGAGGGCCCTTGATCAGCTAGCCAGGAGGTAACTACACTTTTGAGACCAGTGACAAGAGGGTGGCTCAGTGTGTAGCTTGTGACATAAAAGGTAGCATCTTAGAGGTCTTTAATTTTATCAAGCTTTGAACTCAGGGGAAAAACTGGTACAGATTTTAAACCTTGAATAGTATTTTAAATTGTTTTTAAAAATGAGTATAAATGAATGTAGAACCTGCAAATTGAAACCAATAATATTCTCCCAGCTCTACTAGTCTCAGTGGGTATAAATATTAGGAATCTTGCTTTATACAGTATGATTTTAAGTGGAAATTTCATGAAAAAAGATTGTAGTGGGTTGGAATATATTTACAAGCAAACACAATCAGTGCTATTTTTCCTGTTTCTTAGATTTCTGCTCCTAATGAATTTGATGTTATGTTCAAACTGGAGGTTCCCCGAATTCAGCTGGAAGAATATGACAACAGTAGTGCTCATTACTTTGTGAAATTCAAAAGAAATCCCAAAGGAAGTCCTCTGGATCAGTTCTTAGAAGGGGGAATCTTATCGGCTTCTAAGATGCTGTCCAGGTTTAGGAATATCATTAAGGAAGAAATTAAAAATATTAAAGGTAAGATCTTTGACTTTTGATTCTTTAAGGTGTAATCATACCTACTAATTTCTTCTCCTAATCTTTTTTGATTTCCCTGCAGCAGACTGTTGACTGCACACATGCCAAGTCATTTCAGTCGTGTCCAACTCTTTGAGACCCTACGGAAACTGCAGCCCACCAGGCTACTCTGTCCATGGGATTCTCCAGGCAAGAATACTGGAGTAGGTTGCCATGCCCTCCACCAGGGGATCTTCCTGACTCAGGGATTGAACCCATGTCTCTTAGGTCTCCTGCACTTGCAGGCAGGTTCTTTACCACTAGCACCACCTGGGAAGCCCAGACTACCTTCTAGAAACAAGCTTTTGCTCTTAATTTTAGTCTACTACATTTTCTTGGTATTCGTCCTAAATGTTGATTGGCTCTATTTTATTTGTTTTTGTTTTTTTAGCTGCACCATGTGGCCCTGCAGGATCTTAGTTCCCTGATCAGGGATTGAACCTGGGCTCCTGGTGGTGAAAGCACAGAGTCCTAGCCACAGGACCACCAGAGAATTTCCAGTTGGCTCTATTTTGATCTTCACTGAATATTTGCTGAGAAGCTGCCTGCACCCTTGGGTGTAGGTGGTTGAGTAAAATCAGTGGGACTCTCCTCCTGAATGTGCAAAAACAAATTACAGTGTGTGCTTTGAAGGGAATGAACTGGGAGATGTGGTAGCAGTTAGGATAGAGTGGGTGGTGGAGTAAAGCCCTGTGGCAGAAAAGAGCTTGAGAAGCTCAAGGAGCAAAAAGAGGGCCATGTGGACAAGGGGAGGAGTGACATGAAAAGAAGTAAAAGTGCCTTTGGGCCAGATTCTAGGAGGACTTGTGGATCCTGGAAAGGAGTTCAGATTTTATGCCGTGTTCCATTGAGAATTCAGGTCTTAATTAGAAGGTAATTGATTCCCTTGTGGCTCAGCTGGTAAAGAATCTGCCTGCAATGTGGGAGACCTGGGTTCATCCCTGGGTTGGGAAGAACCTCTGGAGAAGGGAAGGGCTACCCACTCTAGTATTCTGGCCTAGAGAATTCCATGGACTGCAAGGTCCATGGGGTCACAAAGAGCTGGACACAACTGAGTGACTTTCGTTCATTAATGATTGATTGGCTTCATATTTAAAAATTTGCTCTTGACTTCTGTGAAGAAGATAGTTTAAGGCAGTTGGGAGTTTGGCTTTGGATAAGTTAGAGAATCTTATGGTGAAAAAGTATAGTAAAGTGAGAGGGTTCAAGAATGCTGGGGGGATGGCCTGGGGGGAAATTGCAGTATTAAGCAGAGTGGTAAGAAGAGGATCTCATTAGGGGCTGGGGAGAAGAGAGGGAGCAAAAGGAGACTATGCGTGTTCTGCAGGAGTCATCAGTGTTTACAGCGCACTAGCATCCAGATCATGTTTGTACTTGGTTTGGTTTGTTTTGTGGGGATTGTTGGTAAGTTTGACTCAGAAGTTTCAGTGGAGTCCTCAACACATGAGAGAAGGATCGGGATGCTCTAGAGACAGCATAATGGTAACTCTCTAGAAAGTGTTGGCTGCGAAGGAAGTGGAAGGATGGGTAAGTGGGGAGGCAGCATAGATGCAGGGTCAATGGAGAGTGTCCTTTAGGATGAGAGACACTGGATCCCCTTTGTGTGAAGACAGGAATGATCCGGTAGGAGGGGAGGCCACCGATGGGAGAGGGAGCGATGGAAGGAATGAGGTAAGAAGGAAGGGATCCAGAGACCATGTGTGGGGGTGCCTCTAAATGGTGGATGGACACTCCTAGGTGGTAATAGGACTAAAGGAGATGTAATGGGTAAGAAGGAGGTGGGTTTCTGGATTTAGTGATAAAGAAAATGAAGGTATGCAGTGGGATTTTCTCCTTGGAGATACGTCCTCTCTCCCATTGTGGTCCTTTCTGAAAGTCTTATCTGGGAGCGGTCTTTCACTACTGCTTGTACACCCCGCCCCCCAAAGCCAGTATCTCTCCTCTAGAAGCCTTTCCCAAATTTCTGGCCCGTTGCCGTCTCAAGTTGGGTGTCCCACATGTACCTAGAACTCAGTGTAGATGAAATGAAGTTCATCTCAACCCAGTCTTTCTTCCTTCAGCCAACTCTGTGTTGAACAGTGGACTCAGCGTCAACCATTTCCTAGGCCAGCGTCACGGGATGGCTTCCCCGACTCCTACCTTCTCCCTTACCTCACAGATTCAGTTTTACCTACCAGTTCAGTTCAGTTCAGTCGCTCAGTCGTGTCCTACTCTTTGCGACCCCATGAATCGCAGCACGCCAGGCCTCCCTGTCCATCACCATCTCCCGGAGTTCACTCAGACTCACGTCCATCGAGTCTGTGATGCCATCCAGCCATCTCATCCTGGGTCGTCCCCTTCTCCTCCTGCCCCCAATCCCTCCCACCATCAGAGTCTTTCCCAATGAGTCAACTCTTCTCATGAGGTGGCCAGAGTACTAGAGTTTCAGCTTTAGCGTCATTGCTTCCAAAGAAATCCCAGGGCTGATCTCCTTCAGAATGGACTGGTTGGATCTCCTTGTAGTCCAAGGGACCCTCAAGAGTCTTCTCCAACACCACAGTTCAAAAGCATCAATTCTTTGGTGCTCAGCCTTCTTCACAGTCCAACTCTCACATGCATACATGACCACAGGAAAAACCATAGCCTTGACTAGACGGACCTTAGTCGGCAAAGTAATGTCTCTACTTTTGAATATACTATCTAGGTTGCTCATAACTTTTCTTCCAAGGAGTAAGCATCTTTTAATTTCATGGCTGCAGTCACCATCTGCAGTGATTTTGGAGCCCCCCAAAATAAAGTCTGACACTGTTTCCACTGTTTCCCCATCTATTTACCATGAAGTGATGGGACTGGATGCCAGTTCTATTAATTTGAACCTCTTTATTGCTTTCACTTCTGCTACATGGGTCTTTTTAAAAAAATAAAAATTGTCCATAATCGAGGTGTACAACGTGATGTTTTGATACACATAATGAACTGACTAGCATGGTCAAGCTAATTAGCATCTTCTCCCAGAGTTGCCTTTTTTGTGTGTGAAGTGAGAGTATCTGAAACCTACTCTCTTGGCACATTGCCTGTAAACAGTACAGTTGTATTAACAGTCACCACGCTGTACGGTCGATCTCTAGACTTACTCTCCCTACGTAACTGCAACTCTGTACTCTTTGATGAACGTCTTCCCATTTTCCCCACCTGCCCACCACTGGTAACCACTGTTCTACAGTCTGCTGCTATGTATTCGACTTTTTTAATTCTTTGTATAAATGAGGTCATGCATTTTGCTTAGCACAATGACTTCCACTGCTGACCTGTACCTCCGCAGGAGACACTCAAACACAGTTCTGTCTCAGTCTCTGTGGGGTCTTTGGGTCCTGGTGTGCACAAGGTTTGTTTGAGCCCTCTGAGCATCTCTGGCAGGTATGGGGTTTGATTCTAAATGTAATTTTGCCCCTCCTACCGTCTTGCTGGGGCTTCTCCCCTGCCCTTGGATGTGGGGTAGCTCCTTAAAGATGCCCCAGCGCTGCTCAGCCTCCGCATTCGGAGCGAGGCATCTTAGCCACTGGAGTGTCTTTTGAGTGTTGCCTGAGATAGAGGGGTCATGCTGAAACCTGGAAAACAGAGCTGAGTAACAGCTGACTTACCTGCTCCCACAAGCAGGGTTTCAATGCAGGCCTGACACACACTGACACATGGGAAGCACTCAGATGGCCAGCCCAGGATGCTGAGACTGGATAGGAAGTTGGGGGGGCGCTCCTGTCTCTCGCCCTGCTCTGCCCTTTCCTTGGGAGGGGACCCCAGCAAGGCTGGTGGAGCTTTGTCCCCCAGGCTCTAGCTCCCTCTCCGTCTGTGTCACTGGCTGGGCAAGGGTCCATCCTCCCCAAAGGTTTGCTTGTATCTGGTTCACTCTGCTCCCTCTTCCTTTCTTTCCTTTCATACTTTCATCTTAATCCCTTTAAGACCTGAGGCCTCAAGCCTAGACCGTGTCAGCTGTCTTAAATGTTTAAGCTGGATTTAGTAAAGGCAGAGGAACCAGAGATCAAATTGCCAACATCTGCTGGATAATTGAAAAAGCAAGAGAGTTCCAGAAAAACATCTGCTTTATTGACTATGCAAAAACCTTTATTGTGTGGATCACAACAAATTGTGGAGAATTCTTAAAGAGATGGGAATACCAGACCAGCTGACTTGCCTCCTGGGAAATCTGTATGCAGGTCAAGAAGCAACAGTTAGAAATGGACATGGAACAACAGACTGGTTCCAAATTGGCAAAGGAGTAAGTCAAGGCTGTATATTGTCACCGTGCTTATTTAACTTATATGCAGAGTACATCATGTGAAATGCTGGACTGGATGAAGCACAAGCTGGAATCAAGATTGCTGGGAGACTTATCAATAACCTCAGATATGCAGAAGATACCGCACTTATGGTAGAAAGCAAAGAACTAAAGAGTCTCTTGATGAAAGTGAAAGAGGAGAGTGAAAAAGTTGGCTTAAAACTTAACATTCAGATCATGGCATCTGGTCCCATCACTTCAAGGCAAAGAGATGGGTAAACAGTGGAAACAGTGACAGGCTTTATTTTGGGGGGCTCCAAAATCACTGCAGATGGTGACTGCAGCCATGAAATTAAAAGACACTTGCTCCTTGGAAGAAAAGCTATGACCAACCTAGACAGCATATTAAAAAGCAGAGACATTACTTTGCCAACAACAATCCATCTAGTCAAAGCTATGGTTTTTCCAGTAGTCATGTATGGATGTGAGAGTTGGACTATAAAGAAAGCTGAGCACCAAAGAATTGATGCTTTTGAACTGTGGTGTTGGAGAAGACTTTTGAGAGCCCCTTGGACAGGAAGGAGATCCAACCAGTCTATCCTAAAGGAAATCAGTCCTGATTGGAAGGACTGATACTGAAGCTGAAACTCTAATACTTTGGCCACCTGATGCGAAGAAATGAGTCATTTGAAAAGACCCTGATGCTGGGAAAGATTGAAGGTGGGAGAAGGGGATGACTGGATGAGATGGTTGGATGGCATCACTGACTCCATGCATGTGAATTTGAGTAAGCTCTGGGAGTTGGTGATGGACAGGAAAGCCTGGCATGCTGCAGTCAGTGGGGTCACAAAGAGTAGGACACAACTGAGTGACAACTGAATGACTTCCACATTCATCCACATTGTTACAAATGGCAGGATTTTCTTCCTTGTTAAGGCTGAATAATATTCCATTGTCTGTACATGCCACAGTCTCTTTACTTATTCACATGTCAGTGGATTTTCTCCATATCTGGGCTATTGTGAATAATGCTACAGTGAATGACAGTTGATCCCTGTGCCTTAATGCTCACTGCCTCTCTGTACGACAGGCCTCTGCCCTCTGAGTTGGTCTGTTTCTGTGGTCTTTTTTTTTTTTTTAATTTGGCTGCACCACATGGCTTGTAGGATCTTAGTTCCCGGACCAGGGTTTGAACCCCCACCCTTGGCAGCATCAGCTCGGAATCCCAACCACTGGACTGCTAGGGACTTCCTGCTGAGCTCTTCTAAATCACGTCTCTCCTCCGTGCTGGTCATCCGACCTCGTATGCAGGCCTCCCTCCAACTGCCAAACAAATATTGAAATGAAAATTTAATCACAGCACTCTCAGATCCCACAGTCCTTGGGGGCTCCTCGTTTTATATATGAAACAGAATCTTCATGATACCCCCACTGCTTGAGGGGTATCAATGAATACTGGTTAAATGAGTAAAACACTGCCTTGTGGGGTCATTTTCTTCTTTAGAACTAATTTTTGTCTTACAGTTAGTGTTTACAGATCTCCAATTATAGTTATTTTCCCTGTGTTAGAGAAAAATGGATTGATAAGCCCTTTCTTCCTTATTATATCTTTAAACAGATACTGATGTCATTATGAAGAGGAAGAAAAGAGGGAGCCCTGCTGTAACACTTCTGATTAGAAAACCTATAGAAATATCTGTGGATATAATCCTGGCTTTGGAATCAAGAAGCAGCTGGCCTGCTAGCACCCAGAAAGGCCTGCCCATCAATAACTGGCTTGGAGCAAAAGTTAAGAGCAATCTAAAACGACAGCCATTTTACCTGGTACCCAAGCATGCAAAGGAAGGAAGTCTTTTCCAAGGTATCTTGATTATGAAGCTTTATGTAAAGATATCCATAGATAAAAGAGTTGTTAATGTTACATCCTAGGGCAGTGAAAGATCAACTGGTGCTGTTGGCGTTTCAAGAACCGTTGGGCTAAGATGGGAGTTTGGTGAGAGATGGAATTGCAAAGGGCATAATTTTAATAGTAATATCGAATATTCAGCTTTAAAATGTTTACTAGCCCACGTTTGAATGCTGTTTTTGTTTGTTTCTTGCTAGTAAAGAAAAGTAGTACTGGCCTTGCAATCTGACTGCCCTGGATTTAAATCCTGAGGCTTCTTCCCTCATTAGGTGTGTCATCTGGAGCTAGTTATCAAGCCCTTCTAAACCTGTTTTGGTCATCTGTGTATGTGGGTTAATCAAAACTACTTGAAAGGTTCTGGGAAGATAAAAATGAGGCAGTGCCTGCAGAATCCCTAGTTGAGTTAATGGCAGCTGTGTATTCCTATGTTATCACCAGAGCCTCAGCTGTCACTCCAGCCTTGTTCCTCTCTTTCCTCTGTCTGCTTCCACTGCTCCCCATGCCACTGGCAGAACTTCCTTGCAGCCTCAGCTGCAGTTCTGCCCACTGATTGGGTCTCCTCACTCGTGTACCTTGGCCTCCTGGGTCAGGACAGGTTTTCAGGTGGTGCTCTTGGGTAACATTCAAATTGTGAAGACTGGGCTGAGAGAGTCTACAAGTGAAGCTGAATAATGGTGATATCTTCTGAGGTAGAAAAAAAATTCACCTATTATTTTCTTTTTCTCTCATAAATTATAAAGGACTTTTAGCACCTACTACTGCTGGACTCCAGGGAAATTGGAGGACAAATAACAAATGAAGTCAAGTTATCCGATAACAGATGACATCAGATAACAAATGAACATATCTGAGAAATCGTCCATCATGCTTAGCTTGATGGCTTGTTTTGTGGACACACATCATAACTTTATATTGCATATATGTAGGAGTCATTTTCTGTAAGAAAAGTTGTTTAGAAGCAGGAATTACATGTATCATTATGATTTTATGAAAGAAATATAACTTCTGGAGAAGGGTGTACAGTTTCTACAAGGGCTATCCCAAGAAACCCTCATTGCATGTGATACAGAAGTCTCAACAGGACCCATACTGCTCTCTTTGTGGCCCTTGGCCAACTACCTTGGGGTTGACTGGGAGAGCCATCAGCCTAGGGATGAGGAAGCATCCTTCAGTGGCCATGTGGCTATACAAAGGCCAGCGTGGTTGGATAGTTCCTCATATCCATGCCCAAGATAAAAGTGGAGGCGGTCAGGCACTCAGCTGAGCTGTGCTCTGGTACCCTTGGCTGCTCCCCATCTCTCCTCATTTCAGATTATTCATATGTAGGCAAAACTGTGGCTATGTCTGTGTGTATGTGTGTATCTGGGTGGCTAAGAGGGGCAATGAAAATAACTTGTATTATCAATAGATAGGCATGTATTACACCTATTTTAGCTTTTTTCTTTTCAAATGTCTTATTACAAATTTCCTGGTCAGAAGGTATATTTTAAAATATATAGTTTGTTTGATTTTTTATCAAAAATTTCGATCTGTTTTTTTAATCAAAATCAAATAATATGATTTTGATAGTATTGAAAAATGAAAAAATTGATATTATCAAAATAATAATACAGGTGTTGTTACCAAGAATATAATTATTTTTTAAAAGTATAAACTTTATTTGCAGTTCTTTTTGTTAAGATAAAAAGACAGTCAAAATATTAAGTTTATTTTTTGATCTTAAGACTTGAAACATAGTTTTTATTACACTAAAATGTACAAACATTAAAATACAAATTCCTTCAAACTGGTAATCATCCATAGTTGACTTTATCTAACAAAAGAGATTGAACGTCAACTAAATAAAAGTATCATCATGTATAAAATAAAACTAGAAGATATTTCTTTGCATTAAAGATCATTTTCAGAATGATACTTAATGAGCATGGCAAGGACTATACATTTCACCACATTTATCAATACCTCATGTCAAGGCATGTATGCAATGAATGCTAAAATAGAAAAAAAAATCAGTAAAGCTGCAGTGTTCTCAAATATCTAAATTGTTTGCCTGCATTTTAAATTCATTTAAATGCAAAAAGTTATTCATCAATTTCGGTTCTGATATTCCAGTCAATGAACATGAAAAGCTTTATTTAAAAAGAATAATCCATACACTGTTGATGGAAGTGTTAAATGGTACAATCACTTTGAGAAACACTCTGACAGTTTGTTTTTTTAATTTTTATTATTTATTTATTCATTTTTTTTACTTTACAATATTGTATTGGTTTTGCCATACATCAACATGAATCCGCCATGGGTGTACATGTGTTCCCAATCTTGAAACCCCCCTCCCACCTCCCTCCCCAGAGGGACTGGCAGTTTCTTATACAGTAAAACATATGTCTTCTGTTATCCAACATGAAGTACATAACACATTTATACAAGAATATACATAACAGCCAAAATCTGTAAATAGCCCAGAAGTCCATCAAAAGATAATGGATATATTGTTTATAAACTAGAATACTACTCAGCAACAGACATCAGTGAACTACTGATAAAAGAGGGTCTTAAAAACATTAAGACAGGTGAAAGAAAAGAGAAACAAAAGGTCCGTACTGTATAAGCTCAAATATATTATGTTTGAGAACAGGAGAGATTTATCTATGGTTTTTTATTTTTAATTAGAACATTGGTTGCCTGAGGTGACTGGGATTGATTAGGCAGGGGCACAAGAGAGCTTTCTGGAGTGATGATAACTTTTTAACTCCAGATACGGCTTAAATTACACAGGTGTAGTCATTTGTCAAAACTCATCAAATGCAAGATTTGTGTTTCACTGTTTGCAAATCTTACCATAAGTATCAAACACACAAAGATAAATACTGGCCTCCAAAATACCCATGCTGAAATGTTTATGGGTAAAGTATTCTAGCTAATTCCACAACTTGTTTTAAAATAACATTTTTCTCGGGCATCCCTGGTAGTACAGTGGTTAAGAATCCACCTGCCAGTGCAGGGGACATGGGTTTGATCCCTGGTACGGGAAGATCCCACATGCCATGGGGCAGCTAAGCCCGGGCACCACGAGCTACTGAGCCTAAGCTCTAAGACCTAGAGCAACAACTACTGAGCTCATGTTCTGCAGCTACTGAAGCCTGGTGGGTTAAGCTAACCAACTCAGCATGCTTAACATTCATTTTCATTATTGTTTCTAATTTTAGACATTGGATTTTAAATGTTGATTTAGTTTTGTTTTTTAAATTTATAAAGCATTCATATGGTACCAAAGTCAAAGCTACAGAAAAAGTATTCTTAGGGAAACACAGCTTCCCTGTATGTTTCTTCTACCCTCTTCTCTCCTTTCCCGATTGGAAATCCATCAATTGTTTTGGGTTTACCTTTTGTTTTTAAAAAGTACAAGCATTTTGTGTGTGTATATATACATATGCATATATATATGTGTATGCATATATATTTTTATTTATATGCAACCCCCTCTATAAGATAATGAGTACAATTTTTCTATTTTTACTTAATAAGATATCTTGGCGATCACGCCATAGCTCTATATAGAGATAGCACTCATTCCTTTTTTTGTTTTTTAAAATACTTCCATGTATTTATTTTCTTTTGGCTGTGCTGGGTCTTCATTGTTCCTTAGCCTTTTCTCTAGTTGTGGAGGGCTGGGGGCTTCTCTCTAGTTGTGGTGCACAGATTTCTCATTGCGGCAGCTTCTCTTGTGGTGCACAGGCTTCAGTGGTCGTGGCCCCCAGGCTCTAGGGCACAGGCTGTATAGTTATGGTGCATGGGCTTAGTTTCTCCATGGCCTGTGAGATCTTCCCAGATCAGGGACCTAACCTGTGTCTCCTGCCGATCCTCTGTTGCCAGGTGGATTCTTTATGACTGAGCCAACCCGGAAGCCCAGTAGTCATTTCTTTTTTTAACAAAATTTTTATACTCTTTTTAAAGGTTACTTTCTATTTAGAATTACTACAAAATATTAGCTATATTTCCTGTGTTGTATGATGATACATCCTTGTAGTCTTATCTTATGCCCAGTAGTTTGTCTTTCCCACTTCCCCACCCCTGTATTACCCCCTCCACTGGTAACCACTCGTTTGTTCTCTTTTATCTGTGAATCTTATTGTTATTTTCACTAGTTTATTTTTTTAGGTTCCATGTATAAATCATGTCATATAGTGTTTTTGTCTTTCTCTGCATAATGCCCTTCAAGTCTATCCATGTTGCTGCAGATGGCAAAATTTCATTCTTTTTTTTAATGACTGAGTAGTATGCCACTGTATATATACCACAGCTGCTTTATCCATTCATCTGTTGATGGACACTTGGGTTACTTTCATATCTTGGCAATTGTGAACGATGCGGCTGTGAACACTGAGGTGTGTGTACCTTTTCAAAAACCTCACTAAGGGTTTTTTCGAGCACCCATTCCTTTTTACAGTCTATTTTTTCAGTTTGTCAAGGAATAGTAAATCCATATCTAATTTTGCTAGTATTGCCAAAGTCACCTCCATACAGAATTTACCAATTTGCATTCCCAACAGTTGTGTGTAGGAGAGTGCCCATTTCACCCTCAACTTCATCAGCAGAACTCATTAAACTGTGGAATGTTTGCCAATAATTCAAAAAGGGAGAAATGATGCCTCAATGTCATTATTTAAAATAAACTTTTAATTTTAGAATAGTTTAAGATTTGCCAAAAAATTACAAAGATAGTATAGAGAGTTTCTATATACCACATAACCAATTTTCCATTTTAGCATCTTACATTAATATGACACACTTGTCACAATTAATGAACCAATATTAATGTAGTCCTGTTACTCAGATTTCCTTAGTTTTGACCTGATGTCCTCTTTCTGTTCCAGGAGCCCATGTAGGACGCTAAGTTCCATTTAGTCGTCGTGTCTCCTTAGTTTCCTCTTGACTGTGACAGTGTCTCAGTCTCTCTTTGTTTTGATGACCTTGACAGTTTTGAAGAGTACCAGTCAGATATTTTGGGGAACAACCCTCATTTGGCATGTGCCTCATGTTTTTCTTGTGATTAGATTGCAGTTCTGGGTTTGGGGGAGGACTGCAGAAATGAAGTGCCGTTCTCATAACGTTGCATCAATGGTACATCGTGGGCCTGACTTAGCACTGCTGGTGTGGACCTTAATCTCCTGGCTCGGGGAGTGTTTGCCAGGATTCTTCCCTGTTAAGATCTTCTCTTTCCCCCTTTTCGAACTGTGCGTTTTGGAAGGAAGTCACTGTGCACAGCTCTCACTTAAGCTCACCTCTTAAAGAGCAGAGTATTTACACAAATTATTCAGAATTCTTCTGCATGGGAGATTTATCTCTTCTCTCTAATCTGTTTATTTAAATCATATCAGTATGGACTCATGGGTATTTGTCTCATGTTTTGGGCTATAATTCAATACTGCTTTCATTTTGTTGCCTAAATTGTTCTAGCTTTGGTCTTCAGGAGCTCTTGCAGTTGGCTCCTGTATCCTTTGGACATATGTCCCATAATTGTGGGGGGGTTTGTTTTTATTTTCAGCACTAACTCACTTTCTGGCACTGCAAGATGCTCCAGGATCATCTTGTGTAGTTCCTGCTTCAGTCCTAGCATCAGCAATTTCTCCAAGGAACTCTCTGGACCCTTTTATTGTAGAGTGTGTACTAGAACTGTAGAAGTGTGGTCTAGGTGCTACGTGTGTTCTGCTGCTAGGGGGTCATCCCTTTCAGCTGGAGGAGCAAGGAAATATGTGTATGTATACTACCCCCAGGATATGCACAGCTCACCACCTGTATCTGTATCAAGTGATACATGAGTTCATGCTGATGCCTCTAACTGTAATCCACTACCACGTGGGTCATCCTGCCTTCCCTTCTTGCTATCTGTAACCTTTCCTTCCAACAGTGAGAAACCTGGCTCCTACCATCTGCCACCCACCTAGCCCATCGTTCCTTGTTCAGTTCCCACCCACACATATGGGCGCATCAGAATTGCAGACCCATTCCACTGTGTGTCTGGGGCACGTGTACTGTTCCTTTCACCTTCAGTCTTACAGACCCCATTTCCAAAGCAACTTCAGTCAGCACCTTTTGCCCCCAGCCCCTTCAGGGAGGTTGCGTCATATGTTTGTGATACAGTTAGAGCCCCTTTTCACAGTCTGCATTCCTTCCTGAGATCCCTTGACCATCTAAATGACTTTTTAACAGTTTGTGTACATTAAGTTTCACTCTTCATGCCATGAAGTCCTATTGGTTTTGACAAATGTATTGCATCATTATCTATAATTACATAATAGTTTCCCTTCCCTGGAAAGTCCCTCTACTTACTCAACCTTCGCCATTCCAAATCTCTGGCAACCACTGATCTGTTTACCATCTCTGCAGAGTTTGCCTTTTCCAGAATGGCATGATGGATTGTTGTAAATGGATTTATATAGCAGCAGTGAGCACAGCTTTCTCTGTGCCACTTTTTCCATATATTTATTATCTGTATATTGTGTACGTATTATATGCTTTATTCTGTCCCCCCAAAATCTTTGTCCATGGGCTATATACCATTATGTCATACCTAATGTCACTTTATAAGTCTCGATATTTGCTTTCCCACTCTGTCCTTCTTCAAGAGTGTTTTAGATATTCTTGACCCTTTGTTATTTTTATAAAAATGTTGGTATTGTCAAGTTCCACAAACATTTTTTTCTGGAGTTTTGATTGTGAGAGCATTGACTCTACAGATGAACTTGGGGAGATGTGATGTGTTTATAATAATGAGTCTTTAATTTATGTGCAGGTGCACATCTCTGTTTTTTGGGATTGCCTCTAATACTTTTCAGTGAAGTTTTAAAATATTCTCCACAGAAATTTTATATATCTTTTATCAGATTTACTCATAGGCAGTTGTAACATTATGAAAAATTATAAAACAGAGAAGTAGACTGAAGAATATATGGAACTCACACATACCTGTCATTCTGTTTCTTTTGTATTTTCTTTATACACGATTATATCATCTATCAGTAATGATGGCTTTGTTTTTCTCTTTCCAGTGCTATCACCCTATTTTTCCTTCTCTTACTGTGCTTGCTACGATAGCTATTGCATGTCAAACAGAATGAGGATAGCAGCCTGCCTTCCTGTTTTCAAAGAAGAAGCTTCAACTTTTTATGTTAGATTATCATATTGCTATCATCAGATCAAGGTTCCATCTGCATTTAAATTACTGAAAGGTGGTGTAACGATGAATGAATATTAAATTTTATTGGCTGCATTTTCTGCTTCTGTTGAGTTGGTCATATGTTTCTCCCCTGTTTTGTTAATGTAACAGGTTGTGTTGATTGGTTTTTAAAACGAAAAACCAATTCCTGGTATTAAAACTCAACAGTGATAGGATGGGTCAGAGCTATCGATGGTAAAACTTGGGCAGACGGGGGAAATCATTCTATTCTTATGTAAACTTCCAAAAAATAGAAAAAAAGGAAACATACCCTGATTCATTTTGCATAAATACTAAAACTTTGCAAGGATAGTATAAAAGAATAAACAAAAAATTTCAATCAATGCAAATTATTATAGAGACAAAACATCAGCAAACAGAATGTAGCAACACATAAAAACCAATAGATCTTACCATAGCTCACTATATTAAGCTCTGACTTCTTCCGCTAATTGTTCTCTGTCTTGGCCCATTGTTTGCTTGGTCAAATCATTTGTTTTAATATGTAATCACATTATTTATCCGTTCACTTCTTTTGGTCTGTCTCCCCCTAGAAATTTTTCAGAATTATATTTTAATGAAGGAAATCACTTAAATATTTGTTGTTTGTAAATTGATGTTTTTGGTAAAGTGCTTTTCTGTTTTTCTTTTGGATATTAAGAGGAAACATGGCGGCTGTCCTTCTCTCACATTGAAAAGGCCATTTTGAAAAATCACGGACAATCTAAAACATGCTGTGAAACTGATGGAGTAAAATGTTGCAGGTAAGCTCCTTATTTTGGAAATGACAGACATACCAGTAGAATGCTTAGTTCTTTGCTGACTCTGTAGTTGAAACCTGAAGATTACCACTGCTGGGTTGAGTTCTGGGGGCAGCACATGGCTGGATTGACCAGGGGTATTGGAGTGTAAGCATGAAACCAAGGATGCCGGGTCCAAGGGACTAAGGAAAGAATGTTGTTAGAAGGCAATGCTGGGATCTCCCTGGTGGTCCAGTGGTGAAGGCTTCAGCTTCCAATGCAGAGGGTGTGGGTTCAATCCCTGGTCGGGAAGCTAAGATCCCACAAAAACTAAAACAGAACAGAAGCAGCATTGTAACAAATTCGATAAAGACTTTAAAAATGGTCCACATTAAAAAAAATAATCTTAAATAAAAAAGGACTGCTGGGGAGCATAGACTTGAGCCTGGATGCTGTGGACGTCTGAGAGGAGAAAAGAGTGTAGGGTGTGAATACTAGTCATGACTAGTCGTGACAGTTGGGTTTGCCTTAATGTTCTGGTTGGTTCAAGGCAATGAATAATAATGTTGCATAATGGGAAGAGACCAAAGGACCACTCTTACTGGGTGCTGGGGCTTGCTTTGAGATGGTTTAGCTATGAGGAAGGCCAGGGTATGACAAGCCAAGTTTGAAACAACACTAAGATGTGGGTAATTATTTTTCTTGATTAGCATACATACCATAAAGAACTGAGTTTTAAAAAGAATCATTCATTTTAGTTTTTAAAGTCGGGCTTTCCTGATAGCTCAGTTGGTAAAGAATCTGCTTGCAATGCGGGAGACCCCAGTTTGATTCCTGGGTCGGGAAGATCTGCTGGAGAAGGGACAGGCTACCCACTCCGGTATTCTTGGGCTTCCCTTGTGGCTCAGCTGGTAAAGAATCCGCATGCAACGTAGGAGACCTGGTTCGATCCCTGGGTTGGGAAGATCCCCCAGGGCAGGGAAAAGGCTACCCACTCCAGTATTCTGGCCTAGAGAATTCCATGGACTGAATATAGTCCATAGGGTTGCAAAGAGTCAGACACGACTCAGTGACTGTCACTTTCACTTTCAAAGCTGAATAGAATAAGGATCACAAAAGTTAAAATGTTAAAGCAAGGATACCCAAAGTGTGAGCACAGGGGATCTTTAAGGCTTCACATGCAGGTTTGAAGCAAGCATTAAGAGTATATTGTTAATAAGGCTTAATAATTCTATAAACATTAAATTTTGTCAGCTACCAAAATAACTGAATGATTAATGTAAATCAAAATAAGACAATGATTTAATAAACATTAAAACCAGATTTTTCTAAATACTAAACTGGATGAATAATGTAAAATATCTGCTAGTTTTCATGTAGTTGAATTAATCCTAATAGAATAAAATACTTAAGCTATGAATGGGGAAGAGGGAAGGAGAAAATATGTTTTTGAAACTTTTAAAGTATGTATTTGAAAAAATAATTAGGTTTTAGAATGACTCTAATTATATTATTTATACATATCATTGGGTTGCCCTAGTAGCTCAGCAGTAAAGAGTCCACTTGCAATGCAGGAAATGTGGGTTCAATCCCTGGATTGGGAACATCCCCTAGAGGAGGGCATGGCAACCCACTCCAGTATCTTGCCTGGAGAATCTCATGGACAGAGGAGCCTGGTGGGGTACAGTAAATAGGGTCAGAAAGAGTCCTACAGGACTGAAGTGACTGAGCACACACACACACACATACATACCTTTATTGTTTTTTGTGTCTTTATAAAAAATGTATTATATATCTATATTGTTTATTACATCTTTGTATGTTTTTCCTATAAGATGCCTAAAATTCTTTGTGGAATGAAAAAGGTTGTAAAGAAATAAAAATAAATGCTTCTCTTTTCTGTTCAACAGGAAAGAGTGTTTAAAGCTGATGAAATACCTTTTAGAACAACTGAAAAAAAAGTTTGGAAACCGAAGGGAACTGGATAAGTTCTGTTCTTATCATGTGAAGACTGCCTTCTTTCATGTCTGTACCCAGGACCCACATGACAGTCAGTGGCACTACAAAGACCTGGAGCTCTGCTTTGATAACTGTGTGACATACTTTCTTCACTGTCTCAAGACAGAACACCTCGAGCACTATTTCATTCCTGATGTCAATCTCTTCTCTCGAGACAAAATTGACAAGCTAAGTAAAGAATTTCTGTCAAAGCAAATTGAATATGAGCAAAACAATGGATTTCCAGTTTTTGATGAATTTTGAAATTTTATTTTTAAGAAGAATCCAAGAATTAGAGTGACTTTATAATAACTGAAATGTATCACAACAGTGATTGACTAAAATGAATATAATTATTCAGCCATCAGGTTGTCTTCATCAAGTCTAATCAATATAAAAGGAAGGATTATCCTAGAAAAGAGATTATTTAATAGAAGCAAAGGAGTATTTAAGGGTCTCCCTGGTGGTCCAGTGGTTAAGAATCTACCTGCCAATGCAGAGGACATGAGTTTGATCTTTGCTCTGAGAAGATCCCACATGTCTCGGGGCAACTCACCACGTGTCACAACTACTGAGCTTGAGCTCTGGAGCCTGCAAGTTGCAACTGCTGAGCCCATGTGCTACAGTACCCCCTAGAGCCTGTGCTCCACAACAAGAGAAGTCACTACAGTGAAAGATCCTCGAACTACTAGAGAATAGCTCTCATTCTCTGCAACTAGAGAAAGCTCTCATGCAGCAATGAAGACCCAGTCATAAATAAATAAATAAATCTTTTAAAAACAAAGAAGTATTTAAAATATAAAAGCTTCATCAGAGTGGGGTGAAAAGAAGGACGAAATCTGGATCACCTCAATTAAATTCATCAAACACTTACTGAACAGCACTCCTCACCTAGCACAGATGTGTGGAAGGTGTCAAAAGACAATGTTAGAAATGATCATTGCCTCTATGAATGGGTAGATTTTGTTGAACATATGGATATATTGGGAAGCAGGGTCCTGTCCTATGTGATAGGATAGGTAAGAAGGAAATGAAAAAATCGGTTCTGCATGTCTTGGGAAATTGATTTTCTTTTATAGAAAAATATAGGATACTTTACTACATGGCTAAATATAAACATAACTTATTTTCTTTTACTTTAAGTAATACTTTTATATGTATTTCTAAAAAAGCAATAATACACATGGTACAAAACTCAAAAGAGTATGAAATGTTACCCTCTCTCTGTACTCGGGAAGCATTCGACTTGAGGGAGCTGCTGCTTGTTAACTTTTTTCTATTTATGTATTTTGCACATTTTCTTATTGACTGTTTTATAGTTTTCTCATCGTTATTTTATTTTGTTGTCATTCTCATGTAATGAATAACTTCTGTGTGGATTGTCTATATCATTTTTTGTGTCTCTTTTTGTGAGTGAGGTTTTAAAATTTACTTCTTGAACTTATCAGTCTTTATGCTTATGTGCAATTTTATGTATCTTGTTTAACAACCTAATGTGTTTGAACATACTAATCATTGGACATTTGGAGAAGAGTTTCAGTGATAAATAAATAGAAAACAGTATGATAAATAAATAGAAAATCGAGCAAACAAAAAAATCCAAGCTGCTTTTAACTCCAGGAAAAATTGTATGCAAGAAAATTAATCATAGTCTAGTTTGAGAATATTGCTCAGCTGTATTTATGAAGTCAAAGTAATATTATAACTATTGGCTATTAATTGTATCAGAATTATGATTAGTTATATGGAGAAGATAGGTCAACAGTCCGAGCGCTTATGTGTAACAATGATGGTGGAGTTGGGCTATATTGGTTTTCTACTGCTGTGTTAAACTTACCATGAAGTTAGTGGCTGAAACAATACACATTTATGATCTCACCGTTTCTCTGGGACAGGATTCTGGGATGGTTCTGCAGAACATCTCACAAGACTTCAGTCAAGGTGTTAGTTGGGGTTGCAGTCTTATCTGAGGCTTGCCCAGAGAATTCAGTTTCTTAACGATTGTAAGACTGAAGACCTCAGTTTCTTGCTGACTGTTGGCCAGAGATTGTCCTTAGCTGCTAGAAACTGCCTTCAGTTCCCTGCCATGTGAACCGGCCAGCATTGACAGCCCTCAGGATGTCAGCAGTTCACTGTTGGCAAGGGAGGGAAAAGGGTGCAAGAGGGTGCAACAGTCTTATTTCACCTAACAGCGAACACGTAATCGTGTGTATCTCATAACTTTTACCACGTAATTGGTTGAAAGCAAGTCACTATTTCCACCCATATTCAAGGGGAGGGGAATCACTGAAGAGTGTTATGTCAGTTTAAACAACCATATAGTTAGGGGGAAGACAGTTCCCCTAGACCAGTCCTGACACCAACTGCAGCTTGAGGAGGTTCTCCAAATCATTCTTAGGTTTGATAAGTCACTGGAAGATAGCACTCAACTGAAACCAGTATATTCATGGTTACAGTTTATTTCAGGGTACAGATACAGGTTTAAATTAGCCAAGGGAAAATGTCCACGAGGGTACCAAACACCGAGGTTCTGTTCTTTTTTCCCTGGGAAGTCATGGGTATGTTTTTATCTCTTGTCATTCATGAATATCAATAAACACAAATACTGCCAAGCAGGGAAGCTCACCTGAGTTGATAGTTTTTATGCTATGTTTTCAGTTTTGTTATCAGTTATCCTAGCTTTTGGGCTTCCCAGGTGGCTTAGTTGTAAAGAATCCACCTGCCAAGGCAGGAGACACAGGTTTGATCCCTGGGTGGGGAAGATCCCCTGGAGGAGGAAATGCCAACTGTCTCCAGTATTCTTGCCTGAAAAATCCCATGGATAGAGGAGCTTGGTGGGCCCTAGTCCGGGAGGTCTCAGAGTTGGACACAACTGACTAACACTTTGACATATGTATATGCATATGCTGGACACAACTGAGCGACTTTCACTTTCACATACATGTATAATTTTACTTATATGTACATATGTTATGTGTTGCCAAAATATTTCAAAGTAATTTACACATGTCACTATACTTCATCCCTAAGTAGATCATCATCCTTCTCCCCAAACCAGTAATTCCCTACCTCATACTATTCTCATACTAACAATAATTATCTAACATTACCTGATATCCTTTTCTCCAACTCTCAAGATCTGAGAACTTTGAAAGGCAGAAGTCCTATCCATAAGTGATAAGATATTTCCTTAAAGTTTAATAAATGTAATTGATACATTATGGTTGATAATAGTTGGGTATAATGAAAAATGTTCTGGTCTGTCACAGCACAGCGCACAGCACATCCTAGCTTTACATGAGTTGAAGAATTTTCATCTTTTATCTGGTATGCCAGATCCCTCTTGAAAGCCCTTGATTACTTATCCTGTTTCTTCTGTTTTATCTATGCAACTGAACTAAAAGGCAAAATTTGCTCATTTAGGAAGATATAGTCACACTTGTGAATTCATATTTGACATATAGTGTTCCAGCGGTTAGGAGTTCGCCTTGCAATACAGGGGACATGGGTTAGATCCCTGAATTGGGAAGATTCCACATACTTGGGGGCAACTAAGCCCGTGTGCCACAGCCACTGAGAGCGCAGCCTAGAGCCCGTCTCTGCAACAAGAGAAGCCACTGCAATAAGTCTGCCTGCCCCAGCTAGAGAAAACAGGTATAGCAAGGAAGACTCCGTGCACACAAAAATAAACGGAGTCCATCGTTTTTCACCAAACTTGTATTTTCTAATTTGTTAATTTCTATTTTTACCTTTCCTTTTCTCTACAATCTGCCTATCAGTAATACCAGGAAACTTACTGCATAAATAAATAATGTAAGATTAGGTAATGAGGGCCTAACTAATTATACACAAACATAAATACTAAATGTTAATATTAGTGATTATCATATAGGGAATAGAATACTACACAAAACTATAGGGAAAAGTAAGAGAACATCAGTCATATGTTTTCATGCAGATGAATTTATCTAGGATTTATTCTAGCATGGGGTGCTAGTCTAAAATGTAAGAAATAGCTGTTACATATTTTGGTCCCATGAAATCCTTTCACTGTTTCGTCTCAAAGTAGGTTAAGTACTAAAGTACTAAATAATATTTGGTAAGTCTAAAGGCTATGGAAAAAGATCAGTTTGTTTCTTCATAAAAAAATTTATTGTGTTAACAGCTTTTTCACAGCTTTGACAACATTGAAAAAGCTTTTAACTCTTTAAAGACTGCTATTGAGAAATATCAATTTGTTTCTTTTGTCATAGAAAAAAATTTACTGTGTTAGCTTCTTTTTCACTGCTTTGACAACATTGAAGAAACTTTAAACTCTTTAAAGGCTGACCTTAACAGCAATATTATAGGAGATAAAATTTACTTTTCTTTAAATATAGTAAAACCCTATGTAAAAATGTATATACTCCTTAAGTAAAAAATGCTATAGTTCTTAAGATCCATACAGGAAATTTCAACTCAAATTTAAGTACTTGGGGTTTTACAAAAACATAAAATACTGAATTCTACATTTTTAAACACTTGTTTTAAGAATCAGTCAAGTCTCTCCATACTGCCATCATGAATCCAGTACTTCGATATATTATTTAAATTTCACCAAGAAAACTTGAGAAATGTAAAAAAAAAAAAAAAAAACCACCCAAAAATTGATGTTCCCAAATCCTTTAAAAAATTAAATTTTGATAACAAAATTTACCGTTCTAACCATTTCAAAGTATGTAGTCCAGTAGTATGAAGTAGCAGCTATCCTAATTGAGGTGTGTTGATCTTTAATTTGCATTTCCCTAGTGATAAGTGCGGAGAAGGCAATGGCATCCCACTCCAGTACTCTTGCCTGGAAAATCCCATGGATGGAGGAGCCTGGCGGGCTACAGTCCATGGGGTCCCGAAGAGTCGGACACGACTGAGCGACTCCACTTTCACTTTTCACTTACATGCATTGGAGAAGGAAATGGCAACCCACTCCAGTGTTCTTTCCTGGAGAATCCCAGGGACAGAGGAGCCTGATGGGCTGCTGTCTGTGGGGTCGCACAGAATCGGACACAACTGAAGTGACTTAGCAGCAGCAGTAGACGTGATAAGTGACCATCTTTTCACTTGTTAGCCATTTGTATGTCTTCAGGAAATGTCATTCAAGTCCTTTGCAAGTTTATTATTTTTTATTGTTTTAATTGAAGTTTAGTTGATTTGCTATGCTGTGCCAATCTCTGCTGTACAGTATCTTTGCACATTTTAAAATCAGGTTGTTTTTGTTCAGTTTTAGTTCTCCATGTTGTTGGCATTTATCCCTTGTGCTATATGATTTGCATAAGTATTTTCCCCACAGTTTGTTCATATGGCCCCCTACTGGGCATTTATGTTATAGTCTTCCTGCTGCAAATACTGCTGTAATGTGTAAATCTTTACTTGTATATACAGAGATATTTATAGATTACATTCCTAGAAAGGGAATTGCTGGATATGGCACCCCACTCCAGTACTCTTGCCTGGAAAATCCCATGCACGGAGGAGCCTGGTAGGCTGCAGTCCTTAGGGTCGCTAAGAGTCAGACACGACTGAGCAGCTTCACTTTCCCTTTTCACTTTCATGCACTGGAGAAGGAAATGGCAACCCACTCCAGTGTTCTTACCTGGAGAATCCCAGGGACAGGGGACCCTGGTGGGCTGCTGGCTATGGGGTCGCACGTCGGACACGACTGAAGTGACTTAGCAGCAGCACTTAAAATTGCTACAGTTCAGTTCAGTTCAGATCAGTCACTCAGTCGTGTCCGACTCTTTGCGACCCCATGAACTGCAGCAGCCAGGCCTCCCTATCCATTACCATCTCCCGGAGTTCACACAGACTCACGTCCATCAAGTCTGTGATGCCATCCAGCCATCTCATCCTCGGTTGTCCCCTTCTCCTGCCCCCAATCCCTCCCAGCATCAGAGTCTTTCCCAATGAGTCAACTCTTTGCATGAGGTGGCTGGAGCTTCAGCTTTAGCATCATTCCTTCCAAAGAAATCCCAGGGCTGATCTCCTTCAGAATGGACTGGTTGGATCTCCTTGCAGTCCAAGGGACCCTCAAGAATCTTCTCCAACACCACAGTTCAAAAGCATCAATTCTTTAGCGCTCATCCTTCTTCACAGTCCAACTCTCACATCCATACATGACCACAGGAAAAACCATAGCCTTGACTAGACGGACGTTAGTCGGCAAAGTAATGTCTCTGCTTTTGAATATACTATCCAGGTTGGTCATAACTTTTCTTCCAAGGAGTAAGCATCTTTTAATTTCATGGCTGCAGTCACATCTGCAGTGATTTTGGAGCCCCCCAAAATAAAGTCTGACACTGTTTCCCCTGTTTCCCCATCTATTTCCCATAAAGTGATGGGACTGGATGCCACGATCTTCGTTTTCTGAATGTTGAGCTTTAAGCCAACTTTTTCGCTCTCCTCTTTCATTTTCGTCAAGAGGCTTTTTAGCTCCTCTTCACTTTCTGCCATAAGGGTGGTGTCATCTGCATATCTGAGGTTATTGATATTTCTCCTGGCAATCTTGATTCCAGCTTGTGTTTCTTCCAGTCCAGCGTTTCTCATGATGTACTCTGCATATAAGTTAAATAAGCAGGGTGACAATATACAGCCTTGACGGACTCCTTTTCCTATTTGGAACCATTCTGTTGTTCCATGTCCAGTTCTAACTGTTGCTTCCTGACCTACATACAGATTTCTCAAGAGGCAGGTTAGGTGGTCTGGTATTCCCATCTCTTTCAGAATTTTCCACAGTTTATTGTGATCTACACAGTCAAAGGCTTTAGCATAGTCCATAAGCAGAAATAGATGTTTTTCTGAAACTCTCTTGCTTTTTTGATGATCCAGCAGATGTTGGCAATTTGATCTCTGGTTCCTCTGCCTTTTCTAAAACCAGCTTGAACATCAGGGAGTTCACGGTTCACATATTGCTGAAGCCTGCCTTGGAGAATTTTGAGCATTATTTTACTAGCATGTGAGATGAGTGAAATTCTGCAGTAGTTTGAGCATTCTTTGGCATTGGCTTTCTTTGGGATTGGAATGAAAACTGACCTTTTCCAGTCCTGTGGCCACTGCTGAGTTTTCCAAATTTGCTGGCATATTGAGTGCAGCACTTTCACAGCATCATCTTTCAGGATTTAAAACAGCTCCACTGGAATTCCATCACCTCCACTAGCTTTGTTCGTAGTGATGCTTTCTAAGACCCACTTGACTTCACATTCCAAGATGTCTGGCTCTAAATTAGTGATCACATCATCATGATTATCTGGGTTGTGAAGATCTTTTTTGTACCCCATGAACATGAATTCTTCCATGAATTCTTGCCACCTCTTCTTAATGTCTTCTGCTTCTGTTAGGTCCATACCATTTCTGTCCTGTATTGAGCCCATATTTGCATGAAATGTTCCCTTGGTATCTCTAATTTTCTTAAAGAGATCTCTAGTCTTTCCCATTCTGTTGTTTGCCTCTATTTCTTTGCACTGATCGCTGAAGAAGGCTTTCTTATCTCTTCTTGCTATTCTTTGGAACTCTGCATTCAGATGCTTATATCTTTCCTTTTCTCCTTTGCTTTTCGCTTCTCTTCTTTTCACAGCTATTTGTAATGCCTCCCCAAACAGCCGTTTTGCTTTTTTGCATTTCTTTTCCATCGGGATGGTCTTGATCCCTGTCTCCTGTACAATGTCACGAACCTCATTCCATAGTTCATCAGGCACTCTATCTATCAGATCCAGGCCCTTAAATCTATTTCTCACTTCCACTGTATAATCATAAGGGATTTGATTTAGGTCATACCTGAATGGTCTACGGTTTTCCCTATTTTCTTCAATTTGAGTTTGAATTTGGTAATAAGGAGTTCATGATCTGAGCCACTGTGCTCCTGGTCTTGTTTTTGTTGACTGTATAGAGCTTCTCCATCTTTGGCTGTAAAGAATATAATCAGTCTGATTTCAGTGTTGATCATCTGGTGATGTCCATGTGTAGAGTCTTCTCTTGTGTTGTTGGAAAAGGGTGTTTGCTATGACCAGTGCATTTTCTTGGCAAAACTCTATTAATCTTTGCCCTGCTTCATTCCTCATTCCAAGGCCAAATTTGCCTGTTACTCCAGGTGTTTCTTGACTTCCTACTTTTGCATTCCAGTCCCCTATAATGAAAAGGACATCTTTTTTGGGTGTTCTAAAAGGTCTTGCATTACTACCTAATTGCAGAAGAGTTTCTACCAAATTATACCTCCACCAGCTCCATTATGCTCTTAATGATCTTTCTGTACAACTTAATGTTTTTTTTCTCACCTCTTAATTGATACTTCTAAGATACATTAACTAGAATTTAGGTGACAGATAAAGAATAACATCTGTTAGTGATTCTTAGAGATAATACTGATTGCAATACACACAGCTAACAAAGCCTAGTTAAGCAAAATAGGTATTTGAAGATCCATGTGTTATTCAAATTTTACCTCTTTTAAGTAGGCTGGTACCACTTTTCAACAAACAATAAAACTTGTGGGGTTTTCCTTGATCTCTTCCTAATTTGTTTTGCATTTCTTTTTTCAGTTTAATTGCTTTATATCTCTCACATAAGATCCTCTGAAGCCATTAAATATATATATTTTTAATTTTATTTTTTTGTAATGGTTTTTAAAATTTAATTAATTTATTTTTACTTTATTAATTTTAATTTTTACTTTATTTTACTTTACAATACTGTATTGGTTTTGCCATACATTGACATGAATCTGCCACGGGTGTACATGAGTTCCCAATCATGAACCCCCCTCCCACGTCCCACCCCATATCATCTCTCTGAATCAGCCCCGTGCACCAGCCCCAAGCATCCTGTATCCTGTATCGAACATAGACTGGCGATTCGTTTCTTACATGATAGTATACATGTTTCAATGCCATTCTCCCAAATCATCCCACTCTCTCCCTCTCCCTCAGAGTCCAACAGTCCGTTCTACATATCTGTGTCTCTTTTCTGTCTCGCATACAGGGTCATCATTACCATCTTTCTAAATTCCATATATATGTGTTACTATACTGTATTGGTGTTTTTCTTTCTGGCTTACTTCGCTCTGGATAATAGGCTCCAGTTTCATCCATCTCATTATAACTGATTCAAATGTATTCTTTTTAATGGCTGAGTAAGACTCCATTGTGTTTATGTACCACAGATTTCTTATCCATTCATCTACTGATGGACATCTAGGTGGTTTCCATGTCCTGACTATTATAAACAGTGCTGCAATGAACATTGGGGTACATGTGTCTCTTTCAATTCTGGTTTCCTCGGTGTGTATGCCCAGCAGTGGGATTGCTGGGTCATAAGGCAGTTCTATTTGAAAATTTTTAAGGAATCTCCACACTGTTCTCCATAGTGGCTGTACTAGTTTGCATTCCCACCAACAGTGTAAGAGGGTTCCCTTTTCTCCACACCCTCTCCAGCATTTATTGTTTGTAGACTTTTGGATCGCAGCCATTCAGACTGGTGTGAAATGGTACCTCATTGTGGTCTTGATTTGCATTTCTCTGACAATGAGTGATGTTGAGCATCTTTTCATGTGTTTGTTAGCCATCCATATGTCTTCTTTGGAGAAATGTCTATTTACTTTTTTGGCCCATTTTTTGATTGGGTCGTTTATTTTTCTGGAGTTGAGCTGATTGAGTTGCTTGTATGTTTTTGAGATTAGTTGTTTGTCAGTTGCTTCATTTGCTATTATTTTCTCCCATTCAGAAGGCTGTCTTTTCACCTTGCTTATAGTTTCCTTTGTTGTGCAGAAGCTTTTAATTTTAATTAGATCCCATTGGTTTATTTTTGCTTTTATTTTCAGTATTATGGGAGGTGGATCATAAAGGATCCTGCTCTGATTTATGTCAGAGAGTGTTTTGCCTATGTTCTCCTCTAGGAGTTTTATAGTTTCTGGTCTTACATTTAGATCTTTAATCCATTTGAGTTTATTTTTGTGTGTGGTGTTAGAAAGTGATCTAGTTTCATTTTTAAAAAAATGTGTTTATTTATTTTTTATTTTACTTTACAATTCTGTATTGGTTTTGCCATACATTGACATGAATCCACCACGGGTGTACATGCGTTCCACAAGTGGTTGACCAGTTTTCCCAGCACCACTTGTTAAAGAGATTGTCTTTACTCCATTGTATATTCTTGCCTCCTTTGTCGAAGATAAGGTGTCCATAGGTGTGTGGATTTATCTCTGGGCTTTCTATTTTGTTCCACTGATCTATGTTTCTGTCTTTGTGCCAGTAACGTACTGTCTTGATGACTGTGGCTTTGTAGTAGAGCCTGAAGTCAGGCGAGTTGATTCCTCCAGTTACATTCTTCTTTCTCAAGATTGCTTTGGCTATTCGAAGTTTTTTGTATTTCCATACAAATTGTGAAATTATTTGTTCTAGTTCTGTGAAAAATACCGCTGGTAGCTTGATAGGGATTGCATTGAATCTGTAGATTGCTTTGGGTAGTATACTCATTTTCACTATATTGATTCTTCCAATCCATGAACATGGTATATTTCTCCATCTATTACTGTCCTCTTTGATTTCTTTCATCAGTGTTTTATAATTTTCTATATATAGGTCTTTAATTTCTTTAGGTGGATATATTCCTAAGTATTTTATTCCTTTCGGTGCAATGGTGAATGGAATTGTTTCCTTAATTTCTTTTTCTACTTTCTCATTATTAGTGTATAGGAATGCAAGGGATTTCTGTGTGTTGATTTTATATCCTGCAACTTTAGTATATTCATTGATTAGCTCTAGTAATTTTCTGGTGGCGTCTTTAGGGTTTTCTATGTAGAGGATCATGTCATCTGCAAACAGTGAGAGTTTTACTTCTTCTTTTCCAATTTGAATTCCTTTTATTTCTTTTTCTGCTCTGATTGCTATGACTAAACTTCCAGAACTATGTTGAACAGTAGCGGTGAAAGTGGGCACCCTTGTCTTGTTCCTGACTTTAGGGGAAATGCTTTCAATTTTTCACCATTGAGGATAATGTTTGCTGTGGGTTTGTCATAGATAGCTTTTATTATGTTGAGGTATGTTCCTTCTATTCCTGCTTTCTGGAGAGTTTTTATCATAAATGGATGTTGAATTTTGTCAAAGGCCTCCTCTGCATCTATTGAGATAATCATATGGCTTTTATTTTTCAATTTGTTAATGTGGTGAACTACATTGATTGATTTGTGGATATTGAAGAATCCTTGCATCCCTGGGATAAAGCCCACTAGGTCATGGTGTATGATCTTTTTAATGTGTTGTTGGATTCTTATTGCTAGAATTTTGTTGAGGATTTTTTCATCTATGTTCATCAATGATATTGGCCTGTAGTTTTCTTTTTTTGTGGCATCTTTGTCAGGTTTTGGTATTAGGGTGATGGTAGCCTTATAGAATCAGTTTGGAAGTTTACCTTCCTCTGCAATTTTCTGGAAGAGTTTGAGTAGGATAGGTGTTAGCTCTTCTCTAAATTTTTGGTAGAATTCAGCTGTGAAGATTTCTGGACCTGGGCTTTTGTTTGCTGGAAGATTTCTGATTGCAGTTTCAATTTCTGTGCTTGTGATGGGTCTGTTAAGCTTTTCTATTTCTTCCTGGTTCAGTTTTGGAAAGTTGTACTTTTCTAAGAATTTGTCCATTTCTTCCATGTTGTCCATTTTATTGGCATATAATTGCTGATAGTAGTCTCTTATGATCGTTTGTATTTCTGTGTTGTCTGTTGTGATCTCTCCATTTTCATTTCTAATTTTATTGATTTGATTTTTCTCCCTTTGTTTCTTGATGAGTCTGGCTAATGGTTTGTCAATTTTATTTATCCTTTCAAGGAACCTGCTTTTGGCTTTGTTGATTTTTGCTATGGTCTCTTGTTTCTTTTGCATTTATTTCTGCCCTAATTTTTAAGATTTCTTTCCTTCTACTAACTCTGGGGTTCTCCATTTCTTCCTTTTCTAGTTGCTTTAGGTGTAGAGTTAGGTTATTTATTTGACTTTTTTCTTGTTTCTGGAGGTATGCCTTTATTACTGTGAACTTTCCTCTTAGCACTGCTTTTATAGTGTCCCACAGGTTTTGAGTTGTTGTGTTTTCATTTTTATTCATTTCTATGCATATTTTTATTTCTTTTTTTATTTCTTCTGGTGATTTGTTGGTTATTCAGAAGCGTGTTGTTCAGCCTCCATATGTTGGAATTTTTAATAGGTTTTTTTTCCCCTCTAATTTACATTTAATCTTAATGCATTATGGTCAGAAAAGATGCTTGGAATGATTTCGATTTTTTTGAATTTATCAAGGTTAGATTTATGGCTCAGTATGTGATCTATCCTGGAGAAGGTTTCCTGAACACTTGAGAAAAAGGTGAAATTCATTGTTTTGGGATGAAATGTCCTATAGATATCAATTAGGTCTAACTGGTCTATTGTATCATTCAAAGTTTGCGTTTCTTTGTTAATTTTTGTTTGGTTGATCTGTCCATAGGTTTGAGTGTTATTGTTAATTTCCCCTTTCATACTTGTTAGCATTTGTCTTACATATTGCAGTGCTCCTATGTTGGGTGCATATATATTTATAATTGTTATATCTTCTTCTTGGATTGATCCTTTGATCATTATGTAGTGGCCTTCTTTGTCTCTTTTCACAGCCTTTGTTTTAAAGTCTATTTTATTGGATATGAGTATTGCTACTCCTGCTTTCTTTTGGTCTCTATTTGTGTGGAATATCTTTTTCAAGCCCTTCACTTTCAGTATGTGTCTCTTGTTTTGAGGTGGGTCTCTTGTAGGCAGCATATATAGGGATCTTATTTTTGTATCCATTCAGCCAGTCTTTGCCTTTTGGTTGGGGCATTCAACCCATTTATGTTCAAGGTAATTATTGATAAGTATGATCCCATTGCCATTTACTTTATTGTTTGGGGTTCGGGTTTGTATGCCCTTTTTGTGTTTCCTGTCTAGAGAATATCCTTTAGAATTTGTTGGAGAGCTGGTTTGGTGGTGCTGAATTCTCTCAGCTTTTGCTTGTCTGTAAAGCTTTTGATTTCTCCTTCATCTTTGAATGAGATCCTTGCTGGGTACAGTAATCTGGGCTGTAGGTTATTTTCTTTCATCACTTTAAGTATGTCTTGCCATTCCCTCCTGGCCTGAAGAGTTTCCATTGAAAGATCTGCAGTTATCCTTATGGGAATCCCCTTGTGTGTTATTTGTTGTTTTTCCCTTGGTACTTTTAATATTTGTTCTTTGTGTTTGATCTTTGTTAATTTGATTAATATGTGTCATGGGGTGTTTCATCTTGGGTTTATCCTATTTGGAACTCTCTGGGTTTCTTGGATTTTGGTAATTATTTCCTTCCCCATTTTAGGGAAGTTTTCAACTATTAACTCCTCAAGGATTTTCTCATGGTCTTTCTTTTTGTCTTCTTCTTCTGGGACTCCTATAATTCATATGTTGGAGAGTTTCATATTGTCCTGGAAGTCTCTGAGATTGTCCTCATTTCTTTTAATTTGTTTTTCTTTTTTCCTCTCTGATTCATTTATTTCTACCATTCTGTCTTTTATTTCACTAATCCTATCTTCTGCCTCTGTTATACTACTATTTGTTGCCTCCAGAGTGTTTCTGATCTCATTTATTGCATTATTCATTATATATTGACTCTTTTTAATTTCTTCTAGGTCCTTGTTAAACCTTTCTTGCATCTTCTTAATCCTTGTCTCCAGGCTATTTATCTGTGATTCCATTTTGATTTCAAAATTTTCAATCATTTTCATTATCATTATTCGAAATTCTTTCTCAGATAGATTCCCTATCTCTTCCTCTTTTGTTTGGTTTGGTGGGCATTTCTCCTGTTCCTTTACCTGCTGAGTATTCCTCAGTCTCTTCATCTTGGTTATATTGCTGCGTTTGCGGTGGCCTTTCTATAATCTGGGAATTTGTGGAATTTCCTCACTGTGGGTGGGGTTGTATCAGTGGCTTGTCAAGGTTTTTTGATTAGGGAGGCATGTGTTGGAGTTCTGGTGGGTGGCGCTGGATTTCTTCTCTCTGGAGTGCAATGAAGTGACCAGTAATGGGTTATGAGACATCAATGGTTTTGGAGTAACTTTAAGCTGCCTGTATATTGAAGCTCAGGGGTGTGTTCCTGTGTTACTGGAGAATTTGCATGGTATGTCTTGCTCTGGAACTTGTTGGCCCTTGGGTAGTGCTTGGTTTCAGTGTAGGTGTGGAGGCATTTGATGAGCTCCTATCGATTAATATTCCCTGGATTAAGGAGTTCTCTGATGTTCTCAGGATTCGGACTTAAGCCTCCTGCTTCTGGTTTTCAGTTTTATTTTTACATTAACCTCCAGACTTCTGCATCTATACAGCACCTATGACAAAACATCTAGGTTAAAGATGAAAAGTTTCTCCACATTGAGGCACACCCAGAGAGGTTCACTGAGTTACATGGAGAAGAGAAGAGGGAGGGGGTAGTTAGAGGTGACTTGAATGAGATGAGGTGGGATCAAAAGGGGAGAGAGCAAGCTAGCCAGTAATCACTTCCTATGTGCACTTCACAGTCTGGACCGCTCAGAGGTGTTCACGGAGTTATACAGGGAAGAGGAGAAGGAGGAAGTAGACAGGTGGCCAGGAGGATAAAAGAGGGAAATGAAAAGGAGAAAGACAGATCCAGCTAGTAACAAGTTCCCTAAGTGTTCTCCACCGTCTGGAACACACAGAGATTCATAGAATTGGGTAGAAAAGAGAAGGGGGAGGGAAGAGACAGAGGCCACCTGGTGGGGAAAAAGGAGAATCCAAAGGAAGAGAGAGTGGTCAAGCCAGTAATCTCGCTCTCAGGTAAAATTGGGTACTGAAGATTGGGTTTTTAAATGTACAAAATTGATGACAAATACCAAAAAACAAAGATTAAAAATCTAGAGTAGAGGTTGGAGTTTCAAAAATACAATATTAAAGAAAAGAAGAATAAGGAAAGAAACCCACAAAGCTACAAGAATTATTAAAAAACAACAACAACAACCACAAAAAGACTATATATGGTGTTTGCTTAAAAAATAGGGTCTTTTATTTTTGAAGAGTAATAGTAGGTTATAAAAATAAAAATTAAAAGAGAAATAGAGGGCTTAGAAAATTAAAAAAGTTAAAAAAAGAAGAAGAAAAAGAAAAGAAGAAAAAACAATCACACAACATCAACCAAAAAAAAAAAAAAAAAGGAATGATAGTAAAAATAGTAAAGATACATCTGGCCCTTTCTCTGGTGTTGTGGGCAGTGTGGGGTAATTCCAAGGCGGTTCTCTCTGTTTATCTTCTTCTGTTTGCTGGTCTCTTCAGTGTCTCATTTCTGCCCTGACACGGGGTGGGGGGGGGCGGTGGTGGACACTTTTTTTTTTTAGGCTCACTTGTTCAGTCGCGCTGTGGGGAGGGAGGGATGTTGCAAACAAATAACACTGGTGTGTGCTCGCAGTGTCTCAGCCACGCTGGGCCTGCCCCTGCTCACGATGCACTGCTCAGGCTTTATGTTGCTCCGCCAGGAACCGTCTGAGGCCGGTCCTAGGCTGCATGCACCTCCCCGGTCTAAGCCGCTCAGGCTTGGTGCTCAGGTAGCCCTCTGAGGTGCAGATTTGGTTGGGCCTGTGTTTTGTGCCCTTCCCAGGACCGAGTAGCTCAGGTGTTTGGCGAGCGTGGTGGCTGCGACTTATCACCTTTCCCATCTCTGCTGCTCAGTTTTCTGGGTGTACCTCTGGCATCCCTTCTCAGGTGGATGATGACTGTCCTGAACCCCCAGAAGTCTTAATTAGCAAAGAAGCCTGCTTTCATTTTGGTAGGTAATGTCTCTCTTGGGCTGCGATTGCCCCCTTCCAGCCCTTACAGCTTTGGCTGCCGGTCACTGGAGGGGAATGGTCAGCAGCCGGCTATTTCTGTTCGATCCTTTGTTCTGTGCACGGTCATGGTGGTGTCTTATGTTCTAGCTTTTTGTGTTGTAGCTATCCCACAGTCTGGTTTGCTAGCCCAAGTTAGTTCGCTCTGGTTATGTGTGGGGTGTTTTGGCCCGATTCTTGAAAAGCACTGCAGCCTGCACCTCCCGCGCCTCCCTGCCCAGTCCCCCTTGCTAGTGGTGGATGCAGGCGTCTGTGCTGCTTCTCCGCTGTGGGAGTTACTGTTGGGCTCATAATCTGTTGGTTTTAATTATTTATTTATTTTTCCTTCCTGTTATGTTGCCCTCTGTGCTTCCAAGGCTCGCCACAGTTTCGGCAGCAAGACTGTTTCCTGGTGTTTGGAAACCTCTCTTCTTAAGATTCTCTTCCCGGGAAGGGAGTCCCATCCCTAGAGCTCCCTCCCTACCTCCTTTGTCTCTTTTTTCGTCTTTTATATTTTTTCCTACGTATTTTTGAAGACAATGATCTGATTTTCTGGGTGCCTGATGTCTTCTGCCAGCATTCAGAAATTGTTTTGTGGAATTTACTCAGCGTTGAAATGTTCTTTAGATGAATTTGTGAGGGAGAAAGTCATCTCCCCATCCTATTTCTCTGCCATCTTAGAACTGCCTCTCTAAATATATTTTTAAGATTGAGATGATTCTTTCAATGTAACAGCTTTTCTACAATATGCTGAAATGCCTCCAGATCTTGAGAGAATCTCCACAGTGATTACAGGACATCTTCCAAGCAAAGTGAAACATGTCCCTCTGTGCATTAAGCACTGAATCCTCAAGCTCTAAAATCCAAATTGATCTTACAAAATACCCATCAGTAAGTACACTGCTCTCTTGCTCACATGGCCCATCAGTTACTTCCCAGTGCCCCTACCTGGGGCTACTATCTGACTTCTGTGCCTGAGAATGACTCCTGCTTCCTCTAGAAAATTAATTCACTGGTGATCTTCTAATTACTTCTAGTGATAAGAGTAATAGATACCCTCATACTCTTTCAAAGAAGAGGGGAAAAGAACTTCAATGTAACTTGCTTTATACTCATTATGGTTCAGCTAGCAAAATAGAATTAAAAACAGCAGCAGCAAAACCTCAACTCTGCCATTCAAACAGCGATTTGGAATCTAAATGATCCACAGTTATTTAAACAGCATGTTTCAGGGGTTTTATGATCATGCTCACAGGGAAAAAAAGGTCCCCTTACATATGCCAACTTTGACACTGAGTATAGCTAAATTGAGGCACTATGGAAATAAAGCCAAGACTGGAATCGGAAACAGCTACATGCCACTAATCACAGAGGGGTCTGATGGTTCTGAAACAGGCCAGAAAGACAGGGATAACATAACAAAGCAGGTTCTGGGTCAGCGAGAGAGTTTGCTTTACTGCTCAGCAGTAAAGAATCCACCTGTAATAAAGGATATGCGGAGACATGAGTGATCCCTGGGCCAGGAAGATCGCCTGGAGGAGGAAATGGCAACCCACACCAGTATTCTTGCCTGGGAAATCCCATGGACCAAGGAGCCTGGCAGGCTATGGTCCATGGGTTTTCAAAGCGTTGGACACCACTGAATGACTTCAAATGAAAAAAAAAAAAAAACAAGGTAAGAATAGTCAGGAAAATGAAGAGCCAGGGTTAGCTCTTTTTGTGGGTAGACTATGCTTACTTAACCTGCTCTTCCATTATCCCCTATTCTGTGCACATATTCTTTGATGTTTCAGAAAGTTGCAGAGGAATGTAAACTTCCAAACTCATTCTAAGAGGCTACCATCACCCTAATACCAAAACCTGACAAAGATGTCACAAAAAAGAAAACTACAGGCCAATATCACTGATGAACATAGATGAAAAAATCCTCAACAAAATTCTAGCTATCAGAATCCAACAACACATTAAAAAAATCATACACCATGACCTAGTGGGCTTTATCCCAGGGATGCAAGGATTCTTCAATATCCACAAATCAATCAATATAATTCACCACATTAACAAATTGAAAAATAAAAGCCATATGATTATCTCAATAGATGCAGAGGAGGCCTTTGACAAAATTCAACATCCATTTATGATAAAAACTCTCCAGAAAGCAGGAATAGAAGGAACATACCTCAACATAATAAAAGCTATCTATGACAAACCCACAGCAAACATTATCCTCAATGGTGAAAAATTGAAAGCATTTCCCCTAAAGTCAGGAACAAGACAAGGGTGCCCACTTTCACCACTACTATTCAACATAGTTCTGGAAGTTTTGGCCACAGCAATCAGAGCAGAAAGAGTAATAAAAGGAATCCAAATTGGAAAAGAAGAAGTAAAACTCTCACTGTTTGCAGATGACATGATCTTCTACATAGAAAATCCTAAAGACTCTACCAGAAAATTACTAGAGCTAATCAATGAATACAGTAAAGTTGCAGGATATAAAATCAACACACAGAAATCCCTTGCATTCCTATACACTAATAATGAGAAAGTAGAAAAAGAAATTAAGGAAACAATTCCATTTACCATTGCAACGAAAGTAACAAAATACTTAGGAATATATCTACCTAAAGAAACTAAAGACCTATATATAGAAAATTATAAAACACTGATGAAAGAAATCAAAGAGGACAGTAATAGATGGAGAAATATACCATGTTCATGGATTGGAAGAATCAATATAGTGAAAATGAGTATAATACCCAAAGCAATCTATAGATTCAATGCAATCCCTATCAAGCTACCAGCGGTATTTTTCACAGAACTAGAACAAATAATTTCACAATTTGTATGGAAATACAAAAAACCTCGTATAGCCAAAGCAATCTTGAGAAAGAAGAATGTAACTGGAGGAATCAACTCGCCTGACTTCAGGCTCTACTACAAAGCTACAGTCATCAAGACAGTACGTTACTGGCACAAAGACAGAAATATAGATCAATGGAACAAAATAGAAAGCCCAGAGATAAATCCACACACCTATGGACACCTTATCTTCGACAAAGGAGGCAAGAATATACAATGGAGTAAAGGCAATCTCTTTAACAAGTGGTGCTGGGAAAACTGGTCAACCACTTGTAAAAGAATGAAACTAGATCACTTTCTAACACCACACACAAAAATAAACTCAAATGGATTAAAAATCTAAATGTAAGACCAGAAACTATAAAACTCCTAGAGGAGAACATAGGCAAAACACTCTCCGACATAAATCACAGCAGGATCCTCTATGACCCACCTCCCAGAATACTGAAAATTAAAGCAAAAATAAACCAATGGGACCTAATTAAAATTAAAAGCTTCTGCACAACAAAGGAAACTATAAGCAAGGTGAAAAGACAGCCTTCTGAATGGGAGAAAATAATAGCAAATGAAGCAACTGACAAACAACTAATCTCAAAAATATACAAGCAACTCAATCAGCTCAATTCCAGAAAAATAAACGACCCAATCAAAAAATGGGCCAAAGACCTAAATAGACATTTCTCCAAAGAAGACATATGGATGGCTAACAAACACATGAAAAGATGCTCAACATCACTCATTATCAGAGAAATGAAAATCAAAACCACAATGAGGTACCATTTCACATCAGTCAGATGGCTGCGATCCAAAAGTCTACAATCAATAAATGCTGGACAGGGTGTGGAGAAAAGGGAACCCCCTGACACTGTTGGTGGAAATGCAAATTAGTGCAGCCACTATGGAGAACCGTGTGGAGATTCCTTAAAAAATTTCAAATAGAACTGCCTTATGACCCAGCAATCCCACTGCTGGGCATACACACTGAGGAAACCAGAATGGAAAGAAACACATGTACCCCAATGTTCATTGCAGCACTGTTTATAATAGCCAGAACATGGAAGCAACCTAGATGTCCATCAGCAGATGAATGGATAAGAAAGCTGTGGTACATATACACAATGGAGTCTTACTCAGCCATTAAAAAGAATACATTTGAATCAGTTATAATGAGACGGATGAAACTGGAGCCTATTATGCAGAGTGAAGTAAGCCAGAAAGAAAAACACCAATACAGTATACTAACACATATATATGGAATTTAGAAAGATGATAATGATAACCCTGTATGCGAGACAGCAAACGAGACACAGAGGTATAGAACAGAATTTTGGACTGTGGGAGAGGAAGAGGGTGGGATGATTTGGGAGAATGGCATTGAAACATGCATAATATCATGTAAGAAATGAATTGCCAGTCTAGGTTCGATGCAGGATACAGGATGCTTGGGGCTGGTGCACTGGGATGACCCAGAGAGATGGTATAGGGAGGGAGATGGGAGGGGGGTTCAGGAATGGGAACTCACGTACACCGTGGTAGATTCATGTTGATGTATGGCAAAACCAATACAGTATTGTAAAGTAAAATAAAGTAAAAAAAAAATTCAAAGATGCAAATAAATAAATAAATAAAGGTCCTGGATCATCTGAACCATTCAAAGATATATGCCTTCAAGGTAAATTAGGAGAATGTCTCCCACTGCCAACTATTTCCTTAATATCCAGTTCAAACTTTAGCCTGAGATATTTCTCAGAATTTGATTAATATTCAGAAATCTAACAATTACAGTTCTTGGATCTGCAAATGAAAGCAGATCTCAGAAATGGATTGTATAAAAAGGTGCTATCACTCAGGCAAGCCCAGGCACTGTACACTTTGAAACTGCAATATTGTATAACTGTAGCTGGTACAAAGTTTTCAAATGCTCTTTGTCGATCACTCTGTTCTGTACCATGTGGAAACCACTGATAGACATGGATACCCAGGTTGCTTGATAAATGATCAGCCCTGAAGCAAAAGATAAAGTCAGGGATCTAAGTGTTTATTATTTGTTTTTTAAATAAATGAATTTATTGATTTATTTTTGGTTGCACTGGGTCTTTGTTGCTGCGCATGGGCTTTCTCTAGTTGAGGCGATTGGGGCTACTTTTTGTTGTGGTGTTCAGGCTTCTCATTGTGGTGGCTTCTTGTGTTAAAGAGCACGGGCTCTAGGTGCATGGGCTTCAATAGCTGTAACACATGAGCTCAGTAGGTGTGACTTGGGGACTTAGTTGGCCGGCAGTTATGTGGGATCTTCCTGGGTCAGGGTTGGAACCCGTGTCCCCTATATTGACACCTGACCACGAGGGAAGCCCCTGAGTGCTTATTCTAATACCACCATCAAGTCATTAGTTTTACTTTCATTAGCAGGAGTCTGAAGTAACATATTGTGATATGAATTAAAAGTTTGGTTTTGGATATGTTAACTTAGAAATTCCTATGATATATTGAAATGAATGTCAAGAACGTAGTTGGATATGGGTTTGGAGATCAGAGGATCCGTTTGGGCTGCATGTAAATATAAATGGCATTGATGATGGGTGAGACCATCTAGGTAAGAATGTGGATTCATTTCTCATTAATCAGTGGTCATTGATCATCTGATGAGCTAAATGTTCTAGATGTCTGCGATCTATTCTGTACCTTATAATCATGTAGGACAGACATGCTGGTAGTAACAAATGGAAAACAAGTATCTTGTAAAGCAGAAAGCAGTAAGTGCTATGGTGAAACATGAGAGGGTTCAGGCATGCTGTTTGTATATTATTCTCTGGCAACCGAGTTCCAGAGAAGATTCCAAGGAAGCAATACCTATCTGAAGCAAAGAAATATAGCTGGGAAGTCTTGGAGCTTGTCAGGGAGGTGATCAAACTGTGCTTCTCTCTCATCAATTGCTCTCAAAATATAAAGAAATAAGGAAGAACATTAAGCTCATGATCCTCTTATTAATTATATTTTATGCACTAGAAATTAAGCAGCACTCATTCCAGCTGTAAAACACCTGAAGACAAAACAATAGTAATAGATTTGAAATATGATACATCTTGAATATCCAAACAATTTCTTTGAGAGAACACAATCTATGTTTCTTAAATAAACGAACCCAAGAATTTTTTAATTTATCCTTTTTCAGAACCTCAAGCAATATATGCTGTTTTCAGATTTTGGCACAAACTCTTTCTTGAAAAACTCTGCAAAATTCTTTTGTTTCTAAGTTAGCTGCTGTAACAGATGTATATGAACATATTGAACTTTTTATAAACTTCTATTTACTTCATATAACACACCTCAACAGAGGCTCTCAAATAACAAATGATTCTGCTTGTTGATTTCATTCAGGAAGAAAATTAGAGATACCAAGGGAACATTTCATGCAAAGATGGGCTCGATAAAGGACAGAAATGGTATGGACCTAACAGAAGCAAAAGATACTAAGAAGAGGTGGCAAGAATACACAGAATAATGGTACCAAAAAGATCTTCACAACCCAGATAATCATAATGGTGTGATCACTCACCTATAGCCAGACATCCTGGAATTTGAAGTCAAGTGGGCCTTAGAAAGCAACCCTACGAACAAAGCTAGTGGAGGTGATGGAATTCCAGTGGAGCTATTTCAAATCCTGAAAGATGATGCTGTGAAATTGCTATACTCAGTATGCCAGCAAATTTGGAAAACTCAGCACTGGCCACTGGACTGGAAAATGTCAGTTTTCATTCCAATCCCAAAGAAAGCCAATGCCAAAGAATGCTCAAACTACTGCACAATTTCACTCGTCTCACATGCTAGTAAAGTACTGCTCAAAATTCTCCAAGCCAGGCTTCAGCAATACGTGAACCGTGAACTTCCAGATGTTCAAGCTGGTTTTAGAAAAGGCAGAGGAACCAGAGATCAAATTGCCAACATCTGCTGGATCATGGAAAAAGCAAGAGAGCTCCAGAAAAACATCTATTTCTGCTTTATTGGCTATGCCAAAACCTTTGACTGTGTGGATCACAGTAAACTGTGGAAAATTCTGAAAGAGATGGGAATACCAGATCACCTAACCTGCCTTTTGAGAAACCTATATGCAGGTCAGGAAGCACCAGTTAGAACAGGGCATGGAACAACAGACTGGTTCCAAATAGGAAAAGGAGTAGGTCAGTACTGTATATTGTCACCCTGCTTATTTAATTGATATGCAGAGTACATCCTGAGAAAGGCTCGGCTTCATGTGAAGGGTTGACTCATTGGAAAATACCCTGATGTTTGGAGGGGTTGGGGGCAGAAGGAGAAGGGGACGACAGAGAATGAGATGGCTGGATGGCATCACTGACTCGATGGACGTGAGTTTGGGTAAACTCTGGGAGTTGGTAATGGACAGGGAGGCCTGGCGTGCTGCGATTCATGGGGTTGCAAAGAGTCGGACACGACTGAGCAACTGAACTGAATTGAACCAGCAACATTCAATCTGTGGATGTGCCATAATCAACATGTGACTTCAACTCTTGTTGCATTGGTTGGGTTTATTCCACTTAGTCCTAAGGGGGAAATGAGCCTGTGCATGGGTAAATGTCACTTCCACTCCCATTGCCTCACTGAGAACTACTTGCATGTAAAATTATGTTTGCCCTCTGGAATCCAGAGGATGTGAGGTACTTAAGAGGCTGCATGCAGGAGCACTGCAAAGAGATCAGCTCCTGAGCAGAATAGAGCCCTTGGTCTAGGGTGCGTGTTTATGCAAGGAGGTGGCACAGTGGTGGGAGGATGGTTTTACCTTTAGTGACATCGATCAGTTCTTTCACCTACAAGGTGATGGGGTTCAGTGTCCATATCGCATTCATAGAGGAGAAATGGCACTGCAGCTCACCTTTACATATAAGTTCATCTCTCCCATATACAAACTAGAAGAAATCAGTGAAAAAGAACAGGGGCTGATGAGCCAATGTCTCAAGTTCTCATCTGAGTCCAGCTTTGTTGTTGTTTGGTCAATCAGTTGTGTCCAACTCTTTGCAACCCCAGGGACTGCAGCATGCCAGCCTTCCTGTCCTTCACTGTCTCCCAGAGTTTGTTCAGTCATGTCCATTGAGCCAGTGATGCCATTGAACCATCTGATCTTCTGTCGTCCCCTTCTCCTTCTGCCTTCAATATTTCCCAGCATCAGGATCTTTTCCAATCAGTCAGTTCTTCACATCAGGTGGCCAAAGTATGGGAGCTTCAGCTTCAGCATCAGTTTTTCTAATGAATATTGAGGATCAATTTCCTTTAGGATTGACTGGTTGGATCTCCTTGCAGTCCAAGGGACTCTCAGGAGTCTTCTCCAACACCACAGCTCAAAAGCATTAATTCTTTGGTGTTAAGCCTTCTTTATGGTCCAACTCTCACATCCATACATGACTACTGGGAAAACCATAGCTTTGACTAGTCGGAACTGTTGGCAGAGTAATGTCTCTGGTTTTTAATATACTGTCTAGGTTCGTCATGACTTTTCTTCCAAGGAGCACGTGTTTTTTAATTTCATGGCTGCAGTCACCATCTGCAGTGATTTTGGAACCCAAGAAAATAAAGTCTCTCTCTGATTCCATTGTTTCGCCATCTATTTGTCATGAAGTAATGGGACCGGATGTCATGATCTTGGTTTTTTGCATGTTGAGTTTTAAGCCAGATTTTTCACTCTCCTTAGCGTGTGAATAACAAACAGTTCACCCTTTGGGCTTGAACTGGGTCTCTTCCAGTCATTCTGAACTCTTTTAAAATTGACTCCATACACTGGATACATCACACTGAGGAGGATCATGAGTTCCTGGATTTAGGAGTCACCCCACACTCTCATTATTATCCTACAGTTAAGGGATAAGCCCCTTCTCATAGGATTAAGAAACTCTACACATCAGTGCAATCAGTGAAATGAATGGCTACCTTTGAAGATGAGCTGACATGGGGACAATTCCAACAGTCTCTCACAGTTCCCATCATTATGTAGAGAGTATAAACACGGGAGAAGCTACCATTCTCTGTGCACATCTCACACTTGCCCACCAAGCATATTCCTCTCACCATGCTGTCACATGTCATGGCCCCATCCCTCATGCCACTGGCTCTATGGCTGCTGCCCTACTGCACCAACCAAACTTTTTTTTTTTAATATATGGAAATGAAGTTCAATAGTAATCATTTTAGCAACTTGACAAAGTAGGTTTTCAGTTAAGTTAAGTTCAGTCGCTTATTTGTGTCTGATTCTTTGGGACCCCATGAATCGCAGCACGCGAGGCCTCCCTGTCCATCACCAACTTCCAGGGTTCACTCAGACTCACGTCCATCGAGTCTGTGATGCCATCCAGCCATCTCATCCTCGGTCGTCCCCTTCTCCTCCTGCCCCCAAACCCTCCCAGCATCAGAGTCTTTTCCAATGAGTCAACTCTTCGCATGAGGTGGCCAAAGTACTGGAGCTTCAGCTTTAGCATCATTCCTTCCAAAGAAATCCCAGGGCTGATCTCCTTCAGAATGGACTGGTTGGATCTCCTTGCAGTCCAAGGGACTCTCAAGAGTCTTCTCCAACACCACAGTTCAAAAGCATCAGTTCTTCGGCGCTCAGCTTTCTTCACAGTCCAACTCTCACTTCCATACATGACAACTGGAAAAACCATAGCCTTGACTAGACGGACCTTAGTTGGCAAAGTAATGTCTCTGCTTTTGAATATGCTATCTATGTTGGTCATAACCTTTCTTCCAAGCAGTAACCGTCTTTTAATTTCATGGCTGCTAATGATTTAATGGATAGGACACCCTAGACACAGGCCATAAAAAAAATTAAATGCACACACTAGACTTCCTAAATATTAAAAACTTTTGTGTCAAAGACATTTTCAACCAAGGGAAAATGCAACTGACAGAATGAGAGATCATAGTTACAAGTCATAAATTTGATATGGGCTTATTGTCTGGAACAGAGAACTTTTAAACGTAACTGAAAAAAAGCAAACAATGTGAAAAGACATTTTCTTAAAGAAGACATATGCAGGGTTAATAAGCTTATGAGAAGATGTTCAACAGGACTTCTCTGGCAGTCTAGTGGTTACAACTCTGTGATTCCACTGCAGGGGGTATGGGTTTGATTGCTGGTCAGGCAACTAAGATCCAACATACCATAAGGTGTGGCCAAAAAGAAAAAGAGTGTGAGAGAAAGAAGTATTGACAAAGGTGTGGAGAAACTGGAACCCTTGTGTACGGTGGTGGAAACAGAAAATGGTACAGTTTTGTGGAGATGAGTGTGAACATTTCTAAAAAGAAATTTTAAAAATTGCCATATGATCTAGCAATTCCACTTATGGATAGTGTAGTGTTAGTCACTCAGTCGTGTCCAACTCTTTGCGACTATATGAACTCTAGCCCACCAGGTAAATTGGCTTAGGTATTCAGTAATATCAGAGAAGGTGATGGCATTCACACACTATCAAAGTAATGCTCAAAATTCTCCAAGCAAGGCTTCAACAGTATGTGAACTGAGAATTTCAGATGTTCAAGCTGGATTTAGAAAAGGCAGAGGAAACAGAGATCAAGTTGCCAACAACCACTGGATCATAGAAAGACAAGAGTTCCAGAAAAACATCTACTTCTGCTTTACTGACTACACCAAAGGCTTTGACTGTGTGGATCACAACAAACTGTGGAAAATTCTTCAAGAGATGGGAATACCAGACCACCTGACTTGCCTCCTGAGAAATCTGTACACAGGTCAAGAAGCAATAGTTAGAAGTGGATATGGAATAATGGACTGGTTCCAAATTCGGAAAGGAGGATGTAAAGGCTGTATATTGTCACCGTGCTCATTTAACTTATATGCAGAGTACATCTTGCAAAATGCCGGACTGGATGATGCATAAGCTGGAATCAAGATTGTAGGGAGAAATATCAATAACCTCAGATATGCAGATGATACCACCCTATGACAGAGAGTGAAGAGGAACTAAAGAGCCTCTTGATGAAAGTGAAAGAGGAAAATGAAAAAGCTGGCTTAAAACTACTCAACATTCAAAAAACCAAGATCATGGCATCCAGTCCCATCAGTTCATGGCAAATGGGGAAACAAGGGCAGACTATTTTCTTGGGCTCCAAAATTGCTGCAGATAGCGACTGCAGCCATGAAATTAAAAGACACTTACTCCTTGGAAGAAAAGCTATGACCAACCTAGATAGCATATTAAAAAGCAGAGACATTAGTTTGCTAACAAAGGTCCGTCTAGTCAAAGCTGTGGTTTTTCCAGTAGTCATGTATGGATGTGAGAGTTGGACTATAAAGAAAGCTGAGCGGTGAAGAATTGATGTTTTCGAACTGTGGCGTTGGAGAAGACTCTTGAGAATCCCTTGGACTGCAAGGAGATCCAACCATTCAATCGTAAAGGAAGTCAGTCCTGAATATTCATTGGAAGGACTGATGGTGAAGCTGAAGCTCCAATATTTTGGCCACCTGATGTGAAGAACTCACTCATTGGAAAAGACCCTGATGCTGGAAAAGATTGAAGGCGGGAAGAGAAGGGGACTACAGAGGATGAGATAGTTGGATGGCATCACCGACTCAATGGACATGAGTGTGAACAAGCTCTGGGAGTTGGTGATGGACAGGGAAGCCTGTTTTGCTGCAGTCCATGGGGTCTCAAAGAGTCAAACATGACTGAGTGACAGAACTGAACTGATACCAAAAAGTTAATATTAATAATAGATTATTCATTCTAAATTTGGTACGATTTGTTTTCATTGTTAAAGTGTATAATTCTGGCCAAAGTAGTTAGCTGATACTTGAGCACATAATATATTGCAGCAAATTCTGGATTAATAAGATAGCGTCATTTTTGTATTACCTTTCAAATATGTTGAATAAATCTTTACGTACTATTTTTTGGTTTGAGGCATTTTGATATACCATATCATAATGCTTGATTTATTATTAGCTTAAACTTTTCTAAAAACATTCTGTTGAAAGATGTAAATTCTGTTAAACTAAATAAAGATTTTACTAAGACAGCATTAGAGAGAATACCCTGGGGGTTCAGTGGTTAGGACTCGAGGCTTTCACTGCTGGGACCCTGGTTTAATTTCTGGTCTGGGAACTAAGATCCCTTAAGCCACACACAGAGATTAAAAATAAAAGGCATTAGAAATTTATAGAGCAGTCCCTAAATTTTGACTATAGACTTGCTTTTACAGTCAAAGATCTGTAAAAATGCTTTCCTCTTTTAATGTAAAGCTATGCTTCAAATATATTATTAAGTCATTTTCAATTACAGACAATGATATAATATACATTTCAATTTTGCACAGTTAGTATAATATTTCTGAAAAAAAAACTTTTGTAGTTTGTGACCATATCTAAAATCAAAAATAATCTAGGAATCTTTGCAATAACTGATTCATTGTGTACTCATTTTGTTGTCTTAGAACAGATCTTAATAAGGTCAGTTTTCCTAGAAACAGACCATCTCATAAAGTGTTTTAAATAATGGTGAAACGAGCATGAGAATCAGATGATGCTCCTTTTGTTATATCTATTCTTTCCCTTGTCTTTTTTTTCCCACAGAATATAATATAGTTGATTTACAATATTGTGTTAGTTTCAAGTGTACCAAGAATGATTCAGTTATATATATTTCAGATTATTTTTCATTATAGGTTATTATAAGATATTGAATATAGTTCCTTGAACTATAAATTAATGCCTTGTTGCTTATTTTATATATGGTAGCTTGTATCTATTTATCCAATACTCCCAATTTATCCTTCCTTATAAGTTTGTTTTCTATGTTGGCCAATCTATTTCTGTATATAGATTCACTGTATATATATTCATTTGCATTATTTCTTTAGATTTCACATATAAATTTTGTATATATATATAATTTGCCTTTCTTTGTGTGACTTATTTCATTTAGTATAATAACCTCTAGATCCATTTATATTGATGAAAATAGCAATATTTTATTTTTTTATTGTGTGCATGTAAGGTCACTTCAGCCATGTCTGGCTCTTTGTTACCCTATGGACTGCAGCCCTTCAGGCTCCTCTCTGTCCATGGGATTCTCGAGGCAAGAATACTGGAGTAGGTTGCCATTTCCTTCTCCAGGGAATTTTCCCAACCTAGGGATCCAACCGGAATCTCTTATATTCTTTTTATGCTGAGTAATATTCTATTTTGTGTATGTGCATATATGCATGTATATATATGTATGTATGCGTGTGTGTGTATATATACACATTTCACACCTTCTTCAACCAATCATCTATTGACGAGCACATGGGCTGTTTCCATATCTTGGCTATGGTAACTACTATGAACATGAAAGTGAAAGTATGTCTTCTCCATGGTAATTTTCATTTTCTTTGGATAAAATACCCAGAGGTGGAATTGTGAGATTATATAGTAGTTATGAGAAGAGTGGAGAAATAACTCCAGAAACAATGAAGAGATAGATCCAAAGCAAAAACAATGCCCAGTTGTGGATGTGACTGGTGATGGAAGTAAAGTCCGATGCTGTGTTGTGTTCATGAATCAAGGTAAATTGGAAGTGGTCAAACAGGAGATGACAAGAGTGAACATCGGCATTTTAGGAATCAGTGAACAAAAATGCACTGGAATGGGCAAATTTAATTCAGATGATCATTATATCTATTACTGCGGGCAAGAATCCCTTTGAAGAAATGGAGTAGCCCTCATAGTCAACAAAAGAGTCCCAAATGCAGTACTTGGGTTCAGTCTCAAAAATGACAGAATGATCTGTTTCCAAGGCAAACCATTCATTATGACAGTAATCCAAGTCCATGCCCCAACCAGTAATGCTGAAGAAGCTGATGTTGAACAGTTTTATGTGGACCTACAAGACCTTCTAGAATTAACACCAAAAAAAGATGACCTTTTCATCATAAGGGACTGGAATGAAAAAGCAGGAAGTCAGGAGATACCTGGAGTAACAGGCAAGTTTGGCCATGGAGTACAGAATGAAGCAGAGCAAAAGCTGACAGAGTTTTGCCAAGAGAACGCACTGGTCATAGCAAACACTCTCTTCCAACACCACAAGAGATGATTCTACACGTGGACATCACCAGATGGTCAATACTGAAATCAGACTGACTATATTCTTTGCAGCCAAAGATGGAGAAGCTCTATACAGTCAGGAAAAACACAACCAGGAGCCGACTGTGGCTCAGATCATGAACTCCTTATTGCCAAATTCAGACTTCACCTGAAGAAAGTGGAGAAAACCACTAGACCATTCTGGTATGACCTAAATCAAATCCCTTATGATTATACAGTGGAAGTGACAGATAGATTCAAGGGATTAGATCTGATAGACAGAGTGTCTGAAGCACTATGGATGGAAGTTTGTGACACTGTACAGGAGGCAGTGATCAAGACCATCTCCAAGAAAAAGAAATACAAAAAGGCAAAACTGTTGTCTGAGGAGGCCTTAGAAATAGCTGAGTAAAGAATGGAAGCTAAAGGCAAAAGTGAAAAGCAAAGATATACCCATTTGAATGCAGAGTTCCAAAGAATAGCAAGGAGAGATAAGAAAGCCTTCCTCAGTGATCAGTGCAAAGAAATAGAGGAAAACAATAGAATGGGAAAAACTAGAGATCTCTTCAAGAAAATTCAGTTCAGTTCAGTTCAGTCACTCAGTCCTGTCCAACTCTTTGCAACCCCATGAACCGCAGCACGCCAGGCCTGCCTGCCCATCACCAACTTTCAGAGTCCACCCAAACCCATGTCCATTGTGTTGGTGATGCCATACAACCATCTCATCCTCTGTTGTCCCCTTCTACTCCTGCCCTCAATCTTTCCCAGCATCAGGGTCTTTGCAAATGAGTCAACTCTCCACATCAGGTGGCCAAAGTACTGAAGCTTCAGCTTCAACGTCAGTCCTCCCAGTGAACACCTAGGACTGATCTCCTTTAGGATGGGCTAGAGATACCAAAAGGAATATTTCATACAAATATGGGCACAAGAAAGGACAGAAACTGTATGGACCTAACAGAAGTAGAAGATATTAAGAAGAGGTGGCAAGAATACACAGAATAACTGTACCAAACAGAACTTCATGACCCAGATATCCATGATGGTGTGATCACTCACCTAGAGCTAGACATCCTGGAATGAGAATTCAAGTGGGCCTTAGGAAGCATCACTCTGAACAAAGCTAGTGGAAGTGATGGAATTCCAGTGGAGCTATTTCAAATCCTGCAAGATGATGCTGTGAAAGTGCTGCACTCAATATGCCAGCAAATTTGGAAAACTCAGCAATGGCCACAGGACTGGAAAAGGTCCGTTTTCATTCCAATCTCAAAGAAAGGCAATGTAAAAAAATGCTCAAACTACCACACAATTGCACTCATCTCACATGCTAGCAAAGTAATGCTCAAAATTCTCCAAGCCACGCTTCACCAGTAGGTGAACTGAGAATTTCCAGATATTCAAGCTAGATTCAGAAAAGGCAGAGGAACCAGAGATCAAATTACCAACATCCACTGAATTATCGAAAAAGCAAGAGAGTTCCAGAAAAACATGTACTTCTGCTTTATTGACTATGCGAAAACCTTTGACTGTATGGATCACAAGAATCTGTGGAAAATTATTAGAGATGGAAATACCAGACCTCCTGACATGCCTCCTGAGAAATCTGTATGCAGTTCAAGAAGCAACACTGAGAACTGGACATGGAACAACAGACGGTTCCAAATTGGGAAAGGAGTATGTCAAGGCTGTATATTGTCATCCCTCTTATTTAACTTATATGCAGAGTAAGTGCAAGTAAGTAAGCGTTAGTTGGTCAGTCGTGCCCGATTTTTTGAGACCCCGTGGACTGCAGCCCACCAGGCAGGCTCCTCTGTCCATGAGATTTTCCAGGCAAGGATACTGGAGTGGGTTAACATTCAGTTCAGTTCAGTTCAGTCGCTCAGTCGTGTCCGACTCTTTGCGACCCCATGAATCGCAGCATGCCAGGCCTCCCTGTCCATCACCATCTCCCAGAGTTCACACAGACTCACGTCCATCGAGTCCGTGATGCCATCCAGCCATCTCATCCTCTGTCGTCCCCTTCTCCTCCTGCCCCCAATCCCTCCCAGCATCAGAGTCATTTCCAATGAGTCAACTCTTCGCATGAGGTGGCCAAAGTACTGGAGCTTCAGCTTTAGCATCATTCTTTCCAAAGAAATCCCAGGTTTGATCTCCTTCAGAATGGACTGGTTGGATCTCCTTGCAGTCCAAGGGACTCTCAAGAGTCTTCTCCAACATCACAGTTCAAAAGCATCAATTCTTTGGCGCTCAGCCTTCTTCACAGTCCAACTCTCACATCCATACATGACCACAGGAAAAACCATAGCCTTGACTAGATGGACATTATTCGGCAAAGTAATGTCTCTGCTTTTGAATATACTATCTAGGTTGGTCATAACTTTTCTTCCAAGGAGTAAGGGTCTTTTAATTTAATGGCTGCAGTCACCATCTGCAGTGATTTTGGAGCCCCCCAAAATAAAGTCTGACACTGTTTCTACCTTCTCCATATATGTGGAGTACATCATGTGTAGGGCCAGGCTGGATGAATCACAAGCTGGAATCAAGATTGCAGGGAGAAATATCAATAACCTCACATATATAGATGACACCACCTTATGATAGAAAGTGAAGAGGAACTAACGAGCCTCTTGATGAAAGTGGAAGAGGAGAATGGAAAAGCTGGCTTAAAACAACTCAGCATTCAGAAAACTAAGATCATGGCATCTGGTCCCATCACTTCATGGAAAATAGATGGGGAAACAATGGAAACAGTGATAGACTTTATTTTCTTGGGATCCAAAATCACTGCAAATAGTGACTGCAGTCATGGAATTAAAAGGCACTTGCTCTTTGGAAGAAAAGCTATGACCAACCTAGATGCATATTAAAAAGCAGAGACATTACTTTGCCAACAAATGTCCTTCTAGTCAAAGCTGCGGTTTTTCCAGAAGCCATGTATGGATGCGAGAGTTGGACTATAAAGAAAGCTGAGCGCTGAAGAATTGATGCTTTTGAACTTGGTGTTGAAGACTCTTGAGAATCCCTTGGACTGCAAGGAGATCAAACCAGTCAATTGTGAAGGAAGTCAGTCCTGAGTATTCACTGGAAGGACTGATGCTGAAGCTGAAGCTTCAATATTTTGGTCACTTGATGTGAAAAACTGACTCACTGGAAAAGTCCTTGATGCTGGGAAAGATTGAAGGTGGGAGGAGAAGGGGACTACAGAGGATGAGATGTTGGATGGGATCACTGACTCGATAGACATGAGTTTGAGCAAGCTGGTCAGGGAAAATTGGTGTGCTGCAGTCCACGGGGTCACAAAGAGTCAGACACAACTAAGCGACTGAACTGAACTATGTTTTAATTTTATTTTTAAATTTAAATTTATTTATTTTAATTGGAGGCTAATTACTTTACAATATCGTATTGGTTATGCCATACATCAGCATGAATCCACCATGGGTATACACATGTTCACCATCCTGATCCCCCCTCCCAACTCCCCCCCCCCCCCCCGTATCATCCCTCTGAGTCATCCCAGTGCACCAGCCCTAAGCATCCTGTGTCCTGCATCGAACCTGGACTGGCGATTCATTTTTTATATGGTATTATACATGTTTCAATGCCATTGTCCCAAATCATCCCACCCTCTACCTCTCCCACAGAGTCCAAAAGACTGTTCTATACATCTGTGTCTCTTTTGCTGTCTCGCATACAGGGTTATCGTTACCATCTTTCTAAATTCCGTATATATGCGTTAGTATACTGTATTGGTGTTTTTCTTTCTGGCTTACTTCACTCTGCATAATAGGCTCCAGTTTCATCCACCTCATTAGAACCGATTCAAATGTATTTTTAATGGCTGAGTAATACTCCATTGTGTATATGTACCACAGCTTTCTTATCCATTCATCTGCTGATGGACATCTAGGTTGCTTACACGTCCTGGCTATTATAAACAGTGCTGCGATGAACATTGGGGTACATGTATCTCTTTCAATTCTGGTTTCCTCGGTGTGTATGCCCAGCAGTGGGATTGCTGGGTCATAAGGCAGTTCTATTTCCAGTTTTTAAAGGAATCTCCACACTGTTCTTCATAGTGGCTGTACTAGTTTGCATTCCTAGAAAAGTTATGACCAACCTAGATAGCATATTCAAAAGCAGACACATTACTTTGCTAACTAAGGTCCGTCTAGTCAAGGCTATGGTTTTTCCTGTGGTCATGTATGGAAGTGAGAGTTGGACTGTGAAGAAGGCTGAGCGCCAAAGAATTGATGCTTTTGAACTGTGATGTTGGAGAAGACTCTTGAGAGTCGCTTGGACTGCAAGGAGATCCAACCAGTCCATTCTGAAGGAGATCAGCCCTGGGATTTCTTTGGAAGAATGATGCTAAAGCTGAAGCTCCAGTACTTTGGCCACCTCATGCGAAGAGTTGTCTCATTGGAAAAGACCCTGATGCTGGGAGGGATTGGGGGCAGGAGGAGAAGGGGACGACAGAGGATGAGATAGCTGGATGGCATCACTGACTTGATGGACATGAATCTGAGTGAAATCCGAGAATTGGTGATGGACAGGGAGGCCTGGTGTGCTGCGATTCATGGGGTCACAGAGTCAGACATGACTGAGCGACTGAACTGAACTGAACAACAGTGTAAGAGGGTTCCCTTTTCTCCACACCCTGTCCAGCATTTATTGCTTGTAGACTTTTGGATTGCAGCCATTCTGACTGGCGTGAAATGGTACCTCATTGTGGTTTTGATTTTCATTTCTCTGATAATGAGTGATGTTGAGCATCTTTTCATGACTTTGTTAGCTATCTAAATGTCTTCTTTTGAGAAATGTCTATTTAGTTCTTTGGCCCATTTTTTGATTGGGTAATTTATTTTTCTGGAATTGAGCTGATTGAGTTGCTTGTATATTTTTGAGATTAGTTATTTGTCAGTTGCTTCATTTGCTATTATTTTCTCCCACTCAGAAGGCTGTCTTTTCACCTTGCTTATAGTTTCCTTTGTTGTGCAGAAGCTTTTAATTTTAATTAGGTCCCATTGGTTTATTTTTGCTTTTATTTCCAATATTCTGGGAAGTGGGTCATAGAGGATCCTGCTGTGATTTATGTCGGAGAGTGTTTTGCTTATGTTCTCCTCTAGGAGTTTTATAGATTCTGGTCTTACATTTAGATTTTTAATCCATTTTGAGTTTATTTTTGTGTATGGTGTTAGAAAGTGTTCTAGTTTCATTCTTTTACAAGTGATTGACCAGTTTTCCCAGCACCACTTGTTAAAGAGATTGTCTTTACTCCATTGTATATTCTTGCCTTCTTTGTCAAAGATAAAGTGTTGTAGAGCCTGAAGTCAGGCAGGTTGATTCCTCCAGTTCCATTCTTTCTCAAGATTGCTTTGGCTATTTGAGGTTTTTGTATTTCCATACAAATCTTGAAATTATTTGTTCTAGCACTGTGAAAAATACCACTGGTAGCTTGATAGGGATTGCATTGAATCTATAGATTGCTTTGAGTAGTATACTCATTTTCACTATTTTAATTCTTCTGATCCACGAACACAGTATATTTCTCCATCTATTAGTGTCCTCTTTGATTTCTTTCACCAGTGTTTTATAGTTTTCTATATATAGGTCTTTAGTTTCTTTAGGTAGATATATTCCTAAGTATTTTATTCTTTTCGTTGCAATGGTGAATGGAATTGTTTCCTTAATTTCTCTTTCTATTTTCTCATTATTAGTGTATAGGAATGCAAGGGATTTCTGTGTGTTGATTTTATATCCTGCAACTTTACTGTATTCATTGATTAGCTCTAGTAATTTTCTGGTGAAGTCTTTAGGGTTTTCTATGTAGAGGATCATGTTATCTGCAAACAGTGAGAGTTTTACTTCTTTTTTCCAATCTGGATTCCTTTTATTTCTTTTTCTGCTCTGATTGTTGTGGCCAGAACTTCCAGAACTATGTTGAATGGTAGCAGTGAAAGTGGGCACCCTTGTCTTGTTCCTGACTTTAGGGGAAATGCTTTCAATTTTTCACCATTGAGGATGATGTTTGCTGTGGGTTTGTCATATATAGCTTTTATTATGTTGAGGTATGTTCCTTCTATTCCTGCTTTCTGGAGAGTTTTTTTTTTTTTATCATAAATGGATGTTGAATTTTGTCAAAGGCTTTCTCTGCATCTATTGAGATAATCATATGGCTTTTATTTTTCAATTTGTTAATGTGGTGTATTACATTGAGTGATTTGCAGATATTCAAGAATTCTTGCATCCCTGGGATAAAGCCCACTTGGTCATGGTGTATGATCTTTTTAATGTGTTGTTGGATTCTGATTGCGAGAATTTTGTTGAGGATTTTTTCATTTATGTTCATCAGTGATATTGGCCTGTAGTTTTCTTTTTTTGTGGCATCTTTGTCAGATTTTTGTATTAGGGTGATGGTGGCCTCATAGAATGAATTTGGAAGTTTACCTTCCTCTGCAATTTTCTGGAAGAGTTTGAGTAGGATAGGTGTTAGCTCTTCTCTAAATTTTTGGTAGAATTCAGCTGTGAAGCTTTCTTGACCTGGGCTTTTGTTTGCTGGAAGATTTCTGATTACAGTTTCAATTTCTGTGCTTGTGATGGGTCCGTTAAGATTTTCTATTTCTTCCTGGTTCAGTTTTGGAAAGTTGTACTTTTCTAAGAATTTGTCCATTTCTTCCACGTTGTCCATTTTATTGGCATATAATTGCTAATAGTAGTCTCTTATGATCCTTTGTATTTCTGTGTTGTCTGTTGTGATTTCTCCATTTTCATTTCTAATTTTATTGATTTGATTTTTCTCCCTTTGTTTCTTGATGAGTCTGGCTAATGGTTTGTCAATTTTATTTATCCTTTCAAAGAACCAGTTTTTGGCTTTGTTGATTTTTGCTATGATCTCTTTTGTTTCTTTTGCATTTATTTCTGCCCTAATTTTTAAGATTTCTCTCCTTCTACTAACCCTGGGGTTTTTCATTTCTTCCTTTTCTAGTTGCTTTAGGTGTAGAGTTAGGTTATTTATTTGACTTTTTTCTTGTTTCTGGAGGTATGCCTGTATTGCTATGAACTTTCCCCTTAGCACTGCTTTTACAGTGTCCCACAGGTTTTGGGTTGTTGTGTTTTCATTTTCATTCATTTCTATGTATATTTTGATTTCTTTTTTGATTTCTTCTGTGATTGTTTGGTTATTCAGCAGTGTATTGTTCAGCCTCCATAAGTTGTAATTTTTTAGTTTTTCTCCTGTAATTGAGATCTAATCTTACTGCATTTTGGTCAGAAAAGATGCTTGAAATGATTTCGATTTTTTTTTTGAATTTACCAAGGCTAGATTTATGGCCCAGGATGTGATCTATCCTGGAGAAGGTTCCGTGTGCACTTGAGAAAGGTAAAATTCATTGTTTTGGGATGAAATGTCCTATAGATATCAATTAGGTCTAACTGGTCTATTGTATCATTTAAAGTTTGTGTTTCCTTGTTAATTTTCTGTTTAGTTGATCTATCCATAGGTGTGAGTGGGGTATTAAAGTCTCCCACTCTTATTGTGTTATTGTTAATTTCCCCTTTCATACTTGTTAGCATTTGTCATACATATTGTGGTGCTCCTATGTTGGGTGCATATATGTTTATAATTGTTATATCTTCTCGGATTGATCCTTTGATCATTATGTAGTGTCCTTCTTTGTCTCTTTTCACAGCCTTTGTTTTAAAGTCTATTTTATCTGATATGAGTATTGCTACTCTTGCTTTCTTTTGGTCTCTATTTGTGTGGAATATCTTTTTCCACCCCTTCACTTTCAGTCTGTATGTGTCCTGTTTTGAGGGGGGTCTCTTGTAGACAACATATATAGGGGTCTTTTTTTTTTTAATCCATTCAGCCAGTCTTTGCTTTTTGGTTGGGGCATTCAACCCATTTATGTTCAAGGTAATTATTGATAAGTATGAGCCCATTGCCATTTACTTTATTGTTTGGGGTTCGGGTTTATACACCCTTTTTGTGTTTCCTGTCTACAGAATATCCTTTAGCATTTGTTGGAGAGCTGGTTTGGTGGTGCTGAATTCTCTCAGATTTTGCTTGTCTGTAAAGCTTTTGATTTCTCCTTCATATTTAAATGAGATCCTTGATGGGTACAGTAATCTGGGCTGTCAGTTATTTTCTTTCATCACTTTAAGTATGTCTTGCCATTCCCTCCTGGCCTGAAGAGTTTCTATTGAAAGATCAGCTGTTATCCTTATGAGAATCCCCTTGTGTGTTATTTGTTGTTTTTCCCTTGGTGCTTTTAATATTTGTTCTTTATGTTTGATCTTTGTTAATTTGATTAAAATGTGTCTTGTGGTGTTTCACCTTGGGTTTATCCTGTTTGGGACTCTCTGGGTTTCTTGGATTTGGGTGATTATTTCCTTCCCCAGTTTAGGGAAGTTTTCAACTATTATCTCAAGTATTTTCTCATGATCTTTCTTTTTTTCTTCCTCTTCTGGGACTCCTATGATTCGAATGTGGGAGCGTTTAATATTGTTCTGGAGGTCTCTGAGATTGTCCTCATTTCTTTTAATTTGCTTTTCTTTTTTCCTCTCTGATTCATTTATTTTTACCATTCTATATTCTACTTCAGTAATCCTATGTTCTCCCTCCGTTATTCTACTATTTGTTGCCTCCAGAGTGTTTTTGATCTCATTTATTGCATTATTTATTATATATTGACTCTTTTTAATTTCTTCTAGGTCCTTGTTAAACCTTTCTTGCATCTTCTTAATCCTTGTCTCCAGGCTATTTATCTGTGATTCCATTTTGATTTCAAGATTTTCGATCATTTTCACTATCATTATTCAGAATTCTTTATCAGGTGGATTCCCTATCTCTTCCTCTTTTGTTTGGTGGGCATTTATCCTGTTCCTTCACCTGCTGAGTATTCCTCTGTCTCTTCATCTTGTTTATACTGCTGAGTTTGTGGTGGCCTTTCTGTATTCTGGCAGTTTGTGGAGCTCTCTTTATTGTGGAGTTTTCTTGCTGTGGGTGGGGTTGTATGGGTGGCTTGTCAAGGATTCCTGGTTAGGGAAGCTTGTGTCAGTGTTCTAGTGGGTGGAGCTGGATTTCTTCTCTCTGGAGTGCAATGAAGTGTCCAGTAATAAGTTATGAGATGTCAATGGGTTTGAAGTAACTTTGGGCAGCCTGTATATTGAAGCTCAGGGCTGTGTTCCTGTGTTGCTGGAGAACTTGTTGGCCCTTGGGTGGTACTTGGTTTCAGTGTAGGTATGGAGGCGTTTGATGAGCTCCTGTCAATTAATGTTCCCTGGAGTCAGGAGTTCGCTGGTGTTCTCAGGATTTGGACTTAAGCCTCCTGCTTCTGGTTTTTAGTCTTATTTTTTACAGTAGTCTCAAGACTTCTCCATCTATACAGCACTGTTGATAAAACATCTAGGTTAAAGATGAAAAGTTTCTCCACAGTGAGGGACACCCAGAGAGATTTACAGAGTTATGTGGAGAAGAGAAGAGGGAGGAGGGAGTTAGAGGTGACTCGAATGAGATGAGGTGAAATCAAAAGAGGAGAGAGCAAGCCAGTAATCACTTCCTTATGTGCGCTCCACAGTCTGAACCACTCAGAGATGTTCACGGAGTTTTACAGAGAAGAGAAGAGGGAGGAAGAAGACAGATGTGGCCAGGAGGATAAAGAGGGGAATCAAAAGGAGAGAGACCGCTCCAGCCAGTAATCAGTTCCCTAAGTGTTCTCCACCGTCTGGAACACACAAAGAGATTCACAGGGTTGGGTAGAGAAGAGAAGGGGGAGGGAGGAGATAGAGGCGACCTGGTGGAGAAAAAGGAGAGTCTAAATGGAGAGAGAGCAGTCAAGCCAGTAATCTCACTCCCAAGTAAAAATGGGTACTGAAGATTTGGTTCCTAAAGGTAAAAAATTGATAACAAATACCAAAAAGCAAAGATTAAAAATCTAGAGTAGAGGTTGGATTTTCAAAAATACAATACTAAAAAAAGAAAAAAAATACAAAGTCACAAAAATTGTAAAATATATATATATATGAAGTTTGCTTTAAAAAATAGGGTCTTTTTTTTCAAAGTAATAGTAAGTTATAAAAATGAAAATTAAAGGAGTAATAGAGGACTTAAAAATTAAAAAAAAAGAATGATCATAAAAATAGTAAAAACATATCTAGGACTTTCTCTGGTGTTGTTGTGGGCTGTGTGGGGGTCAGTTCATTTTTGGATAGTTCCTTGGTCTGGCTTTTATTTCTGAAGATCTATAGGCCCCTTCCTATATAGTCGGTACTAATGACAGGGTTTTAATCTATTGCACGTGTCACTTCCAAGGCGGTTCCCTCTGTTTTGTCTTCTTTTGTTTGCTGGTCTCTTCAGTGTCTGATTTCCACCCTGACACAAGGGGGGCAGTGTGGACACTTTTTTAGGCTCACTTGTTCAGTTGCGTTATGGGGAGGGAGGGTGCTGCAAACAAATAACACTGGCGTGTGCTCGCAGTGTCTCAGCCACACTGGGCCTGCCCCTGCTCGCGGCACATGTGCCCTTCTTGCCCACACTGCTCAGGCTCTAGGTTGCTCTGCTGGGAACTGTCCGAGGCCGGCCCTGGGCTGCATGCACCTCCGAGGTAGCTGCTCAGGTTCAGGCACTCAGAAAGTCCTCAGAGGCACAGACTTGGTTGGGCCTGAGTTTTGTGCCCTTCCCATGTCCGAGCAGCTCAGGTGATGAGGTGTTTGGCGAGCGCAGTCACTGTGACTTATCACCTCCCTTGTCCCTGCTGCTCGGTTTTCTGGGTGTACAACCAGTGAGCCTTCTCAGGTGGATGTTGACTGTCCAGAACCCCAAGTAGTCTTAGTTAGCAAAGAAGCCTGCTTGCAGTTTTATAGATAATGTCTCTCTGGGGCTGCGATTGCCCCTTTCCGGCTATGGCTGCCTGTCACCAGAGAGGGATGGTCTGAAGCCGACTAGTTCTTTGTTCTGTGAGCGGGCCTGGTGGTGTCTTAAGTTAGGGCTTTTCACGTGGTAGCTATCCCACAGTCTGGTTTGCTGCACAAGTTAGTTCCCTCAGATTGCCCTTGGGGCATTCAGGCCTGGTCCTTACTCTAAGCAATGCAGCCCGCACCTCCCTGCCCAGCGCCCGCTTGCTAGTGGCAGGTACAGGCGTCTCCACTGCTTCTCCACTGGGGGAGTTACCATTGGGCATGTAATCTGTGGGTTTTATTTATTTATTTATTTTTCCTCCCAGTTTTGTTGCCCTCTGTGGTTTCAAGGCTCTCCACAGACTCAGCAGTGAGTGTGTTTCCTGGTGTTTGGAAACTTCTCTCTTTTTAATACTCCCTTCCTGGGACAGAGCTCCGTCCCTACCTCTTTTGTCTCTTTTTTTGTCTTTTATATTTTTTTCCTACCTCCTTTCGAAGACAACAGGCTACTTTTCTGGGTCACTGATGTCCTCTGCCAGCATTAAGAAGTTGTTTTATGGAATTTACTCAGCATTTAAATGTTCTTTTGATGAATTTGTGGGGGAGAAAGTGGTCTCCCCGTCCTATTCTTCCGCCATCTTCACTGATGCTTCTGAACGATGTTTTTTAATATTTTGACTGTTTTCCATAGCAATTGCAGCAATTTACATTCCTACCAACATTGCAAGAGGGTTCCTTTTGCTGAAGGTTATTGCTAGCCTTTATTTCTGATGATTTTTATGTCAGCTTGTAAGAGGTGTAAGGTGATCTCTCAGTAGGGTTTTGATTTGCATTTCCCTGATGGTTAGTGATGTTGAGGACCATTTCATGTATCCGATGGCCATTTCTACAATCAGGTTAATGACCCAGCAGAGAATCTGATGGTGGAAACACGCAGCTCTTTTCTAGGGACGGAATAGAGGGGATTTTTTTCAAGTGGCATAAAAAGCTGATGACTCTTGTTCTCTAGACTGTGGTTCCAAGGGGTGGGACACATGTCCAGCAGGAAAGCAGGCATAACGAGAGCAGGGCATCACCAGTGTCATCAGCAGAGAGGTTGGGACATTGATACATTTAGTAATTTTATCAATCCTGCACAAGCCGGGTGGGGGGAGAGTGGGGAGCATGTCCCTCTCCAAATGCTGTTTTGAGCATCCTGCTCTGCCATTAGATGGCCGGCAGGTGGTGCAAGAACCTGCCCTTTCTTCTGTGTGCAGGGCTCCAGCGCAACCTGTCCACTTACTTGCAGGCCATTCTTCCCTGTGGCCAAGAGATTTCACCCCCCCCCTCCCGCAGGATGGCTGAGGAGGTCATCACAGTACCTTTGGGACAAGTGCCTGTGTGTGGCTACGTCTGAAGGAAAAGGTATCTCCCTGTTGGTGCCATGGCATCTGAGGAGAGGCTGTGGGGCTCTTGTCCAGGACATTTTCTTAAACAGCAGCATAGAATCAAGATTGCTGGGAGAAGTACCAATAACCTCAGATACACAGATACACAGATGACAGATGACACAACCCCTATGGCAGAAAATGTTGAAAGTGAGAGAGGAGAGTGAAAAAGCTGGCTTAAAACTCAACATTCAGAAAACTAGGATCATGGAATCTGGTCCCATCACTTCACAGCAAATACATGGATAAACAATGGAAACAATGAGAGACTTTATATGTTCTTGGGTTCCAAAATCATTGCAGATGGTGACTGCAGCCATGAAATTAAAAGATGTTTGCTCTTTGGAAGAAAAGCTATGAGAAATCTCGACAGCATGGTAAAAAGCAGAGACATTACTTTGCCAACAAAGGTTTGTCTAGTATAAGCTATGATTTTTCCAGTAGTCATGTAAAGATGTGAGAGCTGGAGTATAAAGAAAGCTGAGCACCGAAGAATTGATGCTTTTGGACTGTGGTGTTGGAGAAGACTCTTGAGAGTCCTTTGGAAAGCAAGGAGATCCAACCAGTCCATCCTAACAGAAATCAGTCCTGAATATTCATTGGAAGGACTGATGCTGAAGCTGAAACTCAAATACTTTGGCCACTTCATGCAAAAATCTGATTCATTGGAAGAGACCTCGATGCTGGGAAAGAGTGAATGTGGGAGGAGAAGGGGACGGCAGATGATGAGATGGCTGGATGGCATCACCGATTCGATGGACATGAGTTTGAGTAAATTCTGGGAGTTGGTGATGGACAGGGAGGCCTGGCATGCTGTAGTCCATGGGGTCCCAAAGAGTTGGACATGACTGAGCGACTGAACTGAACTGAACTGAGCAGCACAGAGCTTTCCTTTTCTGGAAGCAGCCCTGTGTTTTCCTCTCTACTTTCTATATTATTGTTTAAATTTTTTTATTTTAAATCTTTTTTTATTGAAGTATAGATGATATACAAAAAGTCTGTGAGACAGTGATTCACAATTTTAAAAGTATGTACTCCATTTATGGGACCTTTCCCAATGGCTCAATGGATAAAGAAGCCCCTTCAATGCATTAGATGCAGGAGACGCAAGTTCCATCCTTGGGTTGGGACAATCCCCAGAAGGAGGAAAGGGCAATCCACTCCAGTATTCTTGCCTGGAGAATCCCATGGACAGAGGATCCTGGCGGCCTATTGTTCATAGGGTCGCAGAGTCAGAGGTGACTGAGCATGCACTCTGTTTATAGTTTTTATAAAACATTGGCTATATCCCCTGTGCTGTACAATATTTCCTTGTAGCTTAAACATAAAACTGTGTACCTGCTAATCCCCTGGTCTTATACAGCCAGTCCCTCTTTCCTCTTCCCACTAGTTTGTTCTCTGTATCTATGATTCTTTCTTTTTTTGTTTTATTCACTAGTTTATTTATATTCAGGTAATATGTTAACAAGGCTTATTTTATAGCTGGAGCTGGTTTTAAGGGGCTGGTTGGGAGGAAATGCATGCTCTGGGGTCCGTTACAGACTCAGGATTGTCTTGTGGGGGGAAACCCTGCACAATTCAGAGATGGAAACACGTGTGTAAAGAAAGGAAAGTATCAGTGACAAGGACCTTCCACACCAAGGAGTTGAATGAGATGGGGACACGGAGCGTGGGCCTGGTGAGAGACACGTGATCCCTTACAATTATGAACATGCTGTCATTATTTTTTCTTAACATGCCCTCTGTCAGGTTTTAAAAATGTTTATTTTCACTAGTGGCATAGAAGAGAGTTTGCCTCCCTGATCCTCAAGGGCACTGCAAAGATCTTTACTAAACATATGCTATGTGCAGACAATATGCATAGAATGTAAAAGTGATTGAAAACATATAATAAAAGAACACCTATGATGGAAGTGTATGAAAACACATTAATGTATTCATATTTTAAATATGTTGAAATCAGAATTTTTTAAAATTTTACTTTCATGGCTTTAAAAGAATATGAATTATCTGTAGGACATCTAAAATATACTTCTTAGCTTGTTTTCAAATTAAAATATTGCCATGCTTGATATTTTCTCATAGCATAGATATAAATATTTGTAAATATTAGTTTATTGAAACGTTTTGCAACGTCTAATATGATTAGTATTATTATAAATAAAAATAACAAGGTCACTACCAAAACTTTTTGAGATTAATAAAAATATTGTCAATCAGCTTAGAATATCCAAACTGTTGTAATTTTAAAATAGTAGCAATTGCACACTACTTAAGACAATTTAAGACAAAATACATTAAAATCCCTTAAGCATATTTTAAGAGCCAAGAAAATGACTTGTTGCTGTTGTTCAGTCGCTGAGTAATGTATGACTCTTTGCAACCCTGTGAACTGCAGCAAGCCAGGCTCCTCTGTCCTCCAATGTCTCCTACAGTTTGCTCAAATTCATATCCATTGAGTCAGGGGTGGTACCTAACCATCTCATCCTCTGCCCACTGTCTCCTTTTGCCTTCAATTGTTCCCAGCATCTGGGTCATTTCCAATGAGCTGGCTCTTCGCATAAGGTGGGCAAAGTGTTGGAGGATCAGCTTCAGCATCAGCCCTTCCAATGAATATTCAGGACTGATTTCCTTTAGCACAGACTGGTTTGATCTCCTTGCTGTCCAAGAAACTCTCAAGAGTCTTCTCCAGCACAATTTGAAAGCATCGATTCTTTGGCGTGCAACATTTTTTATGGTCCAACTATCACATCCATATAGTATGACTACTGGAAAAACCATAGCTTTGCTATATGGACGATTGTTGGCAAAGTGGTGTCTCTGCTTTTTAATACAGTTTCTACGTTTGTTATGGCTTTCCTTCCAAGAAGCAAGTATATTTAAATTACACGGCTGCAGTCATTGTCCACAGTGATTCTGAAACCCAAGAAAATAAAATCTGTCACTGTTCCTACTTCTCCCCATCTATTTGCCAAAAAGAGATGGGACCAGATGACATGATCTTAGTTTTTTGAATGCTGAGTTTTAAGCCAGATTTTTCATTCTCCTCTTTCACCTTCATCAAGAGGCTCTTTAGTTCCTCTCTGCCTTCTGCCATTGCAGTGGTATCATTTGCGTATATGAGGCTGTTGACAACCTGTAATCCTCCTCTTTCTCTGTTTCTTCCCATATCCTGGATGTCTCCAATAAACGCCTACCAATGAAACCATAGAAAAGGTGACTTTTTCTGACTGCCCACATAATTTAGGACTGGACTGGGGTACTCTTGCTTTTGATTTCACTTGAAATAGCATTTCAGTATCAGAAAGGGCAGTGCAGGTGGTTTTGAGATATCATCTGCAAAATGAAGCCATTCTGGCAAAGATGGGTAGGCACTGCTGTTGTAAGTGTGACACCTCAGCCAAAAGGGAAATGCTGAGTTCTTCCTCTGGCACAAACAAACTCACAAAAATAAACCAAGCAGCAGAACAGGAAAGATAAACCCACACCAAAAAAGGGACAAGTGTTCCTTATAAGTCAAGGCCAGAGATAGACCCAGCATCCTCGTGGCCCCCAAATGCTCTAGAAAATCAATATTCTGTAAGGAAACAGAAGAAACATGGGCAGGTCTAATGAGAGGCAATGCACATGGATAGTGTAGCTCAGAGACGGCCTGAGACTTCGGATGTACATGTGGCCAAAGGTAAACAGTGTAGAGAGCAGTGGTCATCATCTCAGTGCTAGGTGCTCAGTATGGTGACAGCCAGCCTTCGGGACCACAAGAGGGAGCAGAGGGCCTAGCAGAGCCCATAGACATCTCTCTCTCTCTCTCTCTTTCTCCCTCCCTCCCTCTCTCTGGGAGAAGAGTGTGCAGTACGCATCAAGGTACCACAGGTGCATCTCTTTACTATCAGAGCCCATCCTCAGGGTGGATCCCACTCCACTGCTGGCAAAGTTTTTCCTGTCATCTTAGATGCTCACCTTTGGTGGTCCAAAGCTGAAGGCCTGGTGGGCGCCGGCGGAGACTAAACTCCCTTCAGCTGCTCACACAGCCAAGGGCACACAGGAATGCCTGTGGCCTGTGGCTCACAGATGTAAGATCAGCGCCCTGTCAACCTGACCTGGGGGTCAGTGCTGAAAGTGAGGCCGCACCCAACTCACCTTTCACTGGACACAGCGTCCCTGCTGGTAGAACTGCTGAATCCATTAAACTGGAAATTCTAACTGAAAAACCACCATCTTTCCGATAAGGGCTCCCAAAGAGTTTAGGAGCAATGAATTTGACAACCAGAGGGGATAACATGAATGTAGATAACCAGAGGGTCCATGCTATCCCTCTCAAAATACCAACGGATGTTCTTAGGGCATTATAACCAAAGAATTCCAAAATGTGTATGGAAACACAAAGGAGACACCTTACAACAAATTCACTTCAATTTATTCCTAGACATAGTTTCCATGCAAAACGTATCAGAAATCCAGAAGGAAATCAAGCAGAAATTAGACATGAGCTCTGAGTCTTCATACACTATACAAAAAGGCTGTACACAAAGAATAACAAAGGAATACAGTGAACTTTGTAAAATCAAAGATTTGTACTCTGGTAAAGACATTGTGAAAAATGAAAAGGACACATCACAAATGGGGAGACAAATATTTGCATACACAGAGCTTATAAAGGATTTGTCTCCTAATACACAAAGAATATTCACACAAATGAGCCTGAAGGAAAGGTCTGAAAGGACACCAGGCTAAGGAGGGTACACAGAGAGTACAACAAATGATGCCCAGCACTGAGAGCCTGAGAAACACGGTCTAGCTCCACTCCTCCAGCCCAGTGTGACCCTGACTAGGCCTGTTCTACCTGGAGGCTCAGAGAGATGGACAGGGAGGAAGGGGAAGAGAAATCGTTTGTATTTCTAACACTCACAGCAAACACTTAGAATGAGAAGGCAAGTGTCAAGCACACTGACAGTAGCATTCACTGAAAGGAAATACCTAGGAGTCCATCTAACCCAGGAGGGAAGCACCTGTTCTCAGGGAACTGCAAGAGATGTGTGAAAGAAGGTAAAGTCCACACAATCCAATGGAAAATAAGCTGTGCTCATAGATCAGAAGAATTCCTATTGGTAAAATGATGTCACCCACCTCCACCCTTGCTGTGGGGCAATCCAGAGGGTCCATGCTATCCCTCTCAAAATACCAATGGATGTTCTTAGGGCATTATAACCAAAGAATTCCAAAATGTGTATGGAAACACAAAGGAGCCAAAATAGTCAATGCAGTATGGTGAAAAGCCCTGAAAGGGACATACCAGGCTGCCTGATAGCCAATTAGACTACAACACTAGGATCATCAGGACAGCATGGTACTGGTAATAAGTAAAACACACAGAACCAAATCCATATAATAGAGCTGAGAGTCCAGAAATAAACCCAAGCTTTTATGGTCAATTCATCTATGACAAAGGAGGGGAGAATATACAAATGGGAACAAGAGCTTCTTCAATAAAAGGCCATGGGAAAATTAGATGGTTACATCTGAACAATCACATTGGCTTTTGGTCTCATAACACCTCAGATTCAGTGAAATATATCAACGCAAAGCCTGAAGTTATGAAACTCCTTGAAATAAGCATGGGCCATAGGCTTCTAAATGTCAGGGGCTTCTGCACATGTCGTGGAGGGAAATGAAAATGGGTCTCTTTAAGTAAAGAAAACAGGAAACCAAAGTACACCAATGGGCTGTCATCCAACTGAACAGCTTTGCAACAGAAAAGCTAAGCATTTGCAAATCGAAATGGTAGCAAACTGAACATGAAAGAATATTTGCAAGCAGAATGTCTGATAAGGGGTTCATATGTAACATAGACTAAGAATTCACACCACTAAGTCTCCCAGAAACACCACCAGACCTATCCCTCCCCCTAACACCAACTCCAACCCCAAACCTTTATCTCACTCTAAACTAAACCCTAAAGCCTAACCCTAAGTGAACAATATACATGCGTACATGCATGTATGCATCCACAGGAGAGACACAGAGAGGAAGAGACAGACTGAATTTAGAAAGGTCAAGAAAGAGATGAATCTAGAGAGACAGACTGAACGATGGAGAGAGGAAATGAGTAGGTTTCACAGAATTTGCATGAATCTATCTTGAGGTTTAAGCCAATGACAGTGCCTATTCACCCTGCAAGGGGAGAAATGACCCAAGGCACTAAGCGCAGGGGCCGCGGCGGGCGGGCTAAGTGCGGCCGAGAGCTACCCCACATCTGAAGTCAGGGACAGCAGCCCAGAGTGCCAGGCTGCGATGGCACAGGAACGGTCGGAGGAGCCACCCTGCATCCGAGGTCAGGGGTGGCGGCTGAGAGGAGCTACCCCATGTCCGAGGTCAGTGGCAGCCGGGAGGAGACACCCCACGTCCGAGGTCAGGGGCAGCCGGGAGAAGCCACCTCACGCCCGAGGCCAGGTGCGATGACCCTGAGGAGCCACCCCGAGCCCGAGGCCAGAGGTGGCAGCTGGGAGGAGCCACCCACGCCCGAGGCCAGGGCCAGTGGCCGGGAGGAGCAACCCGAGGAGCAGTGGCTGAGCAGGCACAGGAGGGCCTAGAGGAGCTATCCCACGTTGAAGGTCAGGAATGGCGGCGATAAGGAGATACCCCTCCTCCAAGGTAAGGAGCAGCTGCTGTGCTTTGCTGGAGCAGCCGTGAAGTGCCGGGGTCCAGCCCCGGTGGATCCAGGGAATTCGAAGGTGGGGACGGCGTTGGCGTCTTTGGAAAAATACATATTTAATTACAGATATATATAGAGATTAGAAACAGATAGTGTAGTAGGAGATAGTGTAGTGGAGAAAAGGAGGCTGAATCCAGATGGGAATTCAGCCAGAGAAATGGGAGCAAGAAAGAAGCGACATGGGGGAATCAGTCTTTCTGGAAACCGATCCGATTTCTTTATTTTTGGGTTTGCTTATATACCTTTTGTTACATATAGGGATGAATACAGAGTCACGTGGGGGTCAGCAGTCCTGACCTTGATCAAAATCAGATGCTTCACATAAATGTATAAAAAAAAGGTCTTAGGGATATTACATCATCTTGTGGCCATGAGTGAGACCTGCTGACATTTTATGATCCTTTCTTTCTGACAACCAAAAAACTTATTTTTTCCAAGGGTTTTTTTTCTTAAACCAGGCACCACCCTCCAAATAAAGTTACATTCCTGTAGGGTGAGGGTGTAGTGAGTTACAATCAAGAAAGGAATTTATTTAACCCAAGGTTAACATGATTAATCTTAAAGGTTAATACTTATTTCTCCTATATGCTTAAAGGTTAATGCTTATTTCTCCTATATGCTAGTTATATTCATTATAAGGGCAGGGAATATGGAGATTTAGCAGCAAACATCAGCCCAACAAATGAAAATCCTTTCACCAATGCTCCCCTTAAGATCTATCTAGTCTTAAGATAGTGATAAAGTTACATTTTTACATGGCAAGGACACAGGGATTTATAATAAAGTACAGTGATCTATTACAAAAGAGAAAATTCATTAACTCAAAAAGTCTAGTATTGCTAACCTTAAAAACTATTATATTTCCTTTTCTATATTCCAAATACATTGATTAATATATTCCCAGGTGCCTAAGGATATGGAGGCCTGGCAGCAATCATTGACTCAACAATGAGAAAAGCCCTATGCTAATTAAGACTCTCAAAATACTCCAAAACTCTCTGTGCTGCTTATGGTTGAGAGGTAGTAAACAATCATGTGGTAGGAGTATGGATAATCCTGTCACACAAGCTAGTCTGTCAGCAGAGAGGTTTGACCTGAGACATCCTTGTCCCACCCAGGGGAGGGAATTAGTAGCAATTATTGGCACAACAAATGAAAAACCGTTCACCAATATAATTCCTAACCAACCCACTATACTAATAATTTCTAACTCCCCAAAAGAATTTGCCTTTAGTAAGTCTAAAACATCTCATGCCTCTCAGGTTGGGAGGCTGTAAACAATCACATGTGGCTGGAGGAACCTATACAGGTGGGCTAGATAAACTTCAGAGGAGTCCATAAGCTGAAACACTCTTGTCACGCCCAAGAATTTTTATTGCCTTGGAGCTGCACGTTTACTCCTCTGAGAGAAACGGTTATGGGGGAGAGCATAAAACAGACTCTGGTTTTGGGGTAGATGCTTGGGAACAGGGGGTTTCCTGAGGCTTGATCACACCTTTGTGTATGCCAAGCCTCCTTCCTCATGACCTTTGCCATGGGAGGAGTTCCTCACAATGGCCCCTGGCAGTGAAGAGACACCATGCCCAAGGTAAGAGAAACCCAAGTAAGATGATAGGTGTTGCAAGAGGGCATCAGAGGGCAGACACACTGAAACCATACTCACAGAAAACTAGTCAATCTAATCACACTAGGACCACAGCCTTGTCTAACTCAGTGAAACCAAGCCATGCCTGTGGGGCAACCCAAGATGGGTGGGTCATGGTGGAGAGATCTGACAGAATGTGGTCCACTGGAGAAGGGAATGGCAAGCCATTTCAGTATTCTTGCCTTGAGAACCTCATGAACAGTATGAAAAGGCAAAATGATATGATACCAAAAGAGGAACTCCCCAGGTCATTAGGTGCCCAATATGCTACTGGAGATCAGTGGAGAAATAACTCCAGAAAGAATGAAGGGATGAAGCCAAAGCAAAAACAATACCCAGCTGTGGATGTGACTCATGATAGAAGCAAGATCCGATGCTGTAAAGAGCAATATTGCATAGGAATCTGGAATCTCAAGTCCATGAATAAAGGCAAATTGGAAGTGGTCAAACAAGGGATGGCAAGGGTGAACGTCGACATTCTAGGAATCAGCGAACTAAAATGGACTGGAATGGGTGAATTTAACTCAGATGACCATTATATCTACTACTGCGGGCAGGAATCCCTCAGAAGAAATGGAGTAGCCACCATGGTCAACAAAAGAGTCAGAAATGCAGTACTTGGATGCAATCTCCAAAACGACAGAATGATTTCTGTTTGTCTCCAAGACAAACCATTCAATATCACAGTTATCCAATTCTATGCCCCAACCAGTAACGCTGAAGAAACTGAAGTTGAACGGTTTTATGAAGACCTACAAGATCTTTTAGAACTAACACCCAAAAAAGATGTCCTTTTCATTATAGGGGACTGGAATGCAAAAGTAGGAAGTCAAGAAACACCTGGAGTAACAGGCAAATTTGGCCTTGGAATGAGGAATGAAGCAGGGCAAAGACAAATAGAGTTTTGCCAAGAAAATGCACTGGTAAAGCAAACACCCTCTTCCAACAACACAAGACATCACCAGATGGTCAACACCGAAATCAGATTGATTATATTCTTTACAGCCAAAGATGGAGAAGCTCTATACAGTCATCAAAAACAAGACCAGGAGCTGACTGTGGCTCAGATAATGAACTCCTTATTACCAAATTCAGACTCAAATTGAAGAAAACAGGGAAAACCGCTAGACCATTCAGGTATGACCTAAATCAAATCCCTTATGATTATACAGTAAAAGTGAGAAATAGATTTAAGGGCCTAGATCTGATAGATAGAGTACCTGATGAACTATGGACTGAGGTTCGTGGCATTGTACAGGAGACAGGGATCAAGACCATCCCCATGGAAAAGAAATGCAAAAAAGCAAAATGGCTGTCTGGGGAGGCCTTACAAATAGCTGTGAAAAGAAGAGAGGCAAAAAGCAAAGGAGAAAAGGAAAGATATAAGCATCTGAATGCAGAGTTCCAAAGAATACAAGAAGAGATAAGAAAGCCTTCTTCAGGGATCAGTGCAAAGAAATAGAGGAAAACAACAGAATGGGAAAGACTAGAGATCTCTTTAAGAAAATTAGAGATACCAAGGGAATATTTCATGCAAATATGGGCTCGATACAGGACAGAAATGGTATGGACCTAACAGAAGCAGAAGATATTAAGAAGAGGTGGCAAGAATACATGGAAGAACTGTACAAAAAGTTCTTCATGACCCAGATAGTCATGATGATGTGATCACTAATTTAGAGCCAGATATCTTGGAATGTGAAGTCAAGTGGGCCTTAGAAAGCCTCCCTATGAACAAAGCTAGTGGAGGTGATGGAATCCCAGTTGAGCTGTTTCAAATCCTGAAAGATGATGCTGTGAAAGTGCTGTACTCAATATGCCAGGAAATTCGGAAAACTCAGCAGTGGCCATAAGACTGGAAAAGGTCAGTTTTCATTCCAATCCCAAAGAAAGGCAATGCCAAAGAATGCTCAAACTACCGCACAGTTTCACTCATCTCATATGCTAGTAAAGTAATGCTCAAAATTCTCCAAGCCAGGCTTCAGCAATATATGAACCGTGAACTCCCTGATGTTCAAGCTGGTTTTGGAAAAGGCAGAGGAACCAGAGATCAAATTGCCACCATTCGCTGGATCATTGAAAAAGTAAGAGAGTTCCAGAAAAACATCTATTTCTGCTTTATTGGCTATGCCAAAGCCTTTGAGTGTGTGGATCACAATAAAGTGTGGAAAATTCTGAAAGAGATGGGAATACCAGACCACCTGACCTGCCTCTTGAGAAATCTGTATGCAGGTCACGAAGCACCAATTAGAACTGGACATGGAACAACAGACTGGTTCCAAATAGGAAAAGGATTACGTCAGTGCTGTATATTGTCACCCTGCTCATTTAACTTATATGCAGAGTACATAATGAGAAACGCTGGACTGGAAGAACAGGCTGGAATCAAGATTGCCGGGAGACATATCAATAACCTCAGATATGCAGATGACACCATCCTAATGGCATAAAGTGAAGAGGAGCTAAAAAACCTCTTGATGAAATTCAAAGAGGAGAGTGAAAAAGTTGGCTTAAAGCTCAACATTCAGAAAACGAAGATCATGGCATCAGGTCCCATCACTTCATGGGAAATAGGTGGGGAAACACTGGAAACAGTGTCAGACTTTATTTTTTTGGGCTCCAAAATCACTGCAGATGGTGACTGCAGCCATGAAATTAAAAGACGCTTACTCCTTGGAAGAAAAGTTATGAGCAACCTAGATAGTATATTCAAAAGCAGAGACATTACTTTTCCGACTAAGGTCTGTCTAGTCAAGGCTATGATTTTTCCTGTGGTCATGTATGGATGTGAGAGTTGGACTGTGAAGAAGGCTGAGCGCCAAAGAATTGATGCTTTTGAACTGTGGTGTTGGAGAAGACTCTTGAGGGTCCCTTTGACTGCAAGAAGATCCAACCAGTCCATTCTGAAGGAGATCAGCCCTGGGATTTCTTTGGAAGGAATGATGCTAAAGCTGAAACTCCAGTACTTTTGGCCACCTCATGCGAAGAGTTGACTCATTGGAAAAGACTCTGATGCTGGGAGGGATTGGGGGCAGGAGGAGAAGGGGATGACCAAGGATGAGATGGCTGGATGGCATCACTGACCCGATGGACGTGAGTCTGAGTGAACTCCAGGAGATGGTGATGGACAGGGAGGCCTGGCGTGCTGTGATTCATGGGGTTGCAAAGAGTCGGACATGACTGAGCGACTGAACTGATCTGAACTGAACTGATGAGAGTAAAACACAGGGATGCTGGGAGCAACTGTAAGGGCAGCCTCCCCTTCTCCTGGAGGCTGAGATGGGAAACTTGAACCAGAATTTCAAGGGAAGAGGAGAACAAGGAAGGTTGATATCAGAGGGGGCAGTGTCTGAATATTACTCTCCAGTCCTTCCAATGCAGGGGTCAAGAAATAGGCAGGAAGGGGAGTACCTTTTCTTGGTCCCACAGCCCATCCAGGCCTGTTTCTGCCCTATTTTGTGCTAGTTCAGCCCAGTATTGATTCCTTCCTGTGTGAAGTCTCAGTGCACAGCTCCATGTGATACCAACCCATGAGGTAAACAGGCACTGGAGCTGTTTGTAGGCCAAGAGACCTAGGCAGGAGATGGGAGAATGACCCCTTCTCTGCAGATGGAGAGATGGGAAACCCTGAGGAGCACATGGCTTATCCAGGGCCACATCAAAGTTGAGGAGGAGGAGTCTGGTCGGGCAGCAGCTGTGTCCTCAGAGCTCAGGCCCTGGCTGCACCCAGGGCTCCCAAGGCTGAGGGGTGGCCTGTGTGGTAGTCACTGTGTCTGCACATGGCCTAAGGGGGTGGGTGAGCAGTCAGAAACCCAGAGGTTCCCTTGGGCAGCTTTGTGTAAGGGACCTCGGCAACGAACCCAGGAACTGATGACACTTCCCGGCAACAGAACCCAACAGAACCCGGAGCCCGGGTATCCAGGCCTCCACTGTGGAGAGGAGCCGACAGCCAGATTGCCTGCTGCCAAGATGTTCTGCTATTAGCCCCTGCCCAGAGGCCGGGGCCTCGAGAGAGCTCTCAGGCAGAGTGTGTGGGAACGTGGTCGATGCTGGCTCAGGGCCCCCCGAAGAGGCCTCTGGCCCTTTGCCCAAAGGAACAGGAAGGTAACACGGGAGCCCCAGGCCAGGCCAGGTTCCCTCTCCCACCCCAGCCAGGCATCCCTGAGTCCTTTCCCTGTGAGTGTGGATGGGGGTTTCTCAGGGTGTGTCAGCCTCAAGGAAGTCCAGGCAGATGTGGATCAGAAGCCTGTGGGTCAGTTGTGTCCACACCCCAGGGGAGAGTAGGCTGGGTGGGATGGGAAGAGTCCAGGCAGGGTCGGCTGCCCAGGCTGACCTCACGCCCTCAGGTGGGTCTGCTTCATCCCGGGTGGGTATCTGAGCAGAGACTTGTCTCTCCTCGTTGTGGGACAGAAGTTCAAGTGGGCAGAAGCAGCAGTGATATTGGCCAGGCCCAGCTTGGAAAACTCCAAGCAGGGCTGGTTGATGGTAACTGTCATTTCAGAGTATCCCACTGGATGTGGCCGATGAGGGGGACACCCCATGCACCTCCCCACAGGAGGGGTTGGACCACAACCCTTCTGCCTGTGAGGCCCAGTGCAGGCTCCAGGTAAGTGTGCCCATGGAGGGGTCAGCCCAACTGCGAATGAAGAGGAAGTGGAGAAGGCCTGCTACCCAGACACCACCCAGGACACACCCTGGGGTCCAGTCTCAGGATGCCACGGAGCTCAGCACACCCGGCTCTGACCCAGAGCCCTGAGAACCCCTGCCTCTGAGGCAGCAGGAGGACCTGGAGCCCAGCACGGCAGAGCACAATGTGAGGAGGCTGGGGCTGTGCATGTGAGTGTGTGGGGAGGGGGTGCTGAGCCACAAAGGGAGGAGTCCTCCAGAGCTGGGTCTGGGCCCAGAACAAAGGCTGGCTTCACACCACCCACCTTTCACACTGCAATCAGAGTGCATCCTATGCTGGGTATTTTTGGGATTCTCTGGGAAGCTTTCTGTTCCCATATACACACATCAAAATGCTGGCTATTGGTAACCTTCTCTTCTCTCACAGCTCTAGCTGCTGCTGCTGCTGCTGCTAAGTCGCTCCAGTCGTGTCCAACTTTGTGCGACCCCATAGATGGCAGCCCACCAGGCTCCCCCGTCCCTGGGATTCTCCAGGCAAGAACACTGGAGTGGGTTGCCATTTCCTCCTCCAATGCATGAAAGTGAAAAGTGAAAGTGAAGTCGCTCAGTTGTGTCTGACCCTCAGCGACCCCATGGACTGCAGCCCACCAGGCTCCTCCGCCCATGGGATTCTCCAGGCAAGAGTACTGGAGTGGGGTGCCACTGCTTTCTCCTCACAGCTCTAGCACTGGCCTCTAATTACAACCAGACTCCACTTCCAAGTCCTGTCCCTACAATGTGGGTGCTACAGGTGCAGGACCCAGGGATCCACTGAGGGGAGATCGAGACCTGAGACTTCCCTTCCCAAAGACACCGGGCCATTGGGTACTGGCCAACCCACTGGGCATATCCCACATCTGTGCTTGAAGGACTCCCAGCCACAGGCACCGATGTCCCATCCCTGCTGCGAGAGCAAACACCTCCACCTACAACTGTACCTGCTCAGGCTTTGGAAGGACAACCCGAGTCAGGAGATGAGTCACCACCTCAGCAGGGAGAGCCTGCCTGGCTCCTGCCCAAGACCCAGATGCCAATGATCACTGACCCACCCCTGCAGGGAGAACCGGCCCTCAACCTGGACAGAGACCCAGAGCCCTTTCTGGAAACACCTCGTCCAGGGGAGCAGTTGGCTCTGCAGCCGACGTCCCTGTCTGCTTCCCATGGATGCCATCAACTCGCTCCCCACCCAGGGCAGATTGAGTGCCCTTCCCCTGAGCTCATTTTCATCTGGTTTGTGTGTAGCTTTCTTGTGATTTTTTTTATGGCTTTATGTATTTTTTTCTGTGAAGTTTTTGTTAAGAAATTTTACTTTAATTGATGCAATTTGGGAATCTTAAGGCCTTCAAATGCTGTGTAACCATCACCACTGTTTACATTCAGACTCTCATTCTATCCCCCCAACTTAACAGCAAAGCCTGGATTCATGTCAAGTACTCTCCATTCCTCCCTCCCCCACCTGACAATATTTAGTCTTCTTCTTTCTCCATTTCTTCCCATTCTTTGGGTGCCCGCAATAATGAAAATTGCTGGAATGATAGAAAAATGGATTTTTTTAATGAAAGAAAGTGAAAGTTATATTTGCTTGGTCTTGTTAGACTCCTTGCAGCCCCATGGTTTTCACAGTCCATGGAATTATCTAGGCCATAATACTGGAGTGGGTAGTTTTCCCTTCTCCAGGGGATTTTTCTGACTCTCCACATATTGTAAGACTAAACTTGAGAATTCTTGTTTTTATTTCATTTGAAGTAGGCTTTGGGTAACTGAAAAACAGTGTAGGTACTTTCAATTTGTCATCTGCAAAGATCTCCTTTGTTTTTCTCTTCTCTTCTTTTCACAGCTATTTGTAAGGGCTCCTCAGAGAGCGATTTTGCTGTTTTGAATTTCTTTTTCTTGGGGATGGTCTTGATCCCTCTTCCTGTACAATGTCACGAACCTCCATCTGTAATTAAACAGGCACTCTATCAGATCTAGTCCCTTACATTTACTTCTCACTTCCACTGTAAAATCATCAGGGATTTGATTTAGGCCATACCTGAATGGTCTAGTGGTTTTCCCTACTGTCTTCAATTTAAGTCTAAATTTGGCAATAAGGAGTTCATGATCTGAGCCACAGTCAGCTCCCCATCTTGTTTTTGCTGACTGTATAGTTTCTCCATCTTGACTGCAAAGAATATAATCAGTCTGATTTCAGTGTTGACCATCTGGTGATGTCCATGTGTAGAGTCTTCTCTTGTGTTGTTGGAAGAGAGTGTTTGTTATGTCCAGTGCATTCTCTTGGCAAACTCTGTTATTGCCCTGCTTCATTCCATACTCCAAGGCCAAATTTGCCTGTTACTCCAGGTATTTCTTGATTTCCTACTTTTGTGTTCCAGTCCCCTAGAATGAAAAGGACATCTTTTCTGGGTGTTCATTCTAAAAGGTCTTGAAAGTCTTCATAGAACCATTCAATGTCAACTTCTTCAGTGTTACTGGTTGGGGCATATACTTGGATTACCATAATATTGAATGGTTTGCCTTGGAAACGAACAGAGATCATTCTGTCATTTTTGAGATGACATCCAAGTACTGCATTACTTCACCTTAATCCTGTGAAGACTCTTTAGGGTAATTCTACAATTAGTAGCTGGTCTTAAGAGACATTGGGCTTCCCATTGGGCTTCACCTCTCCTGGTGAAGAATCTTACTGCATTGCAGGAGAGCCCAGTTTGATTCCTGGATCAGGAATCCTGATCTACTGCAAAAGGGTCAGGCTACCCAGTCCAATATTCTTGGGCCTCCTTTGTGGATCAGCCCATAGAGAATTTGCCTGCAATGTGGGAGACCTGGGTTCGACCCCTGGGTGTGGAAGATCCCCTGGAGAAGGGAAAGGCTGCCCACTCCAGTATTCTTGCCTGCAGAATTCCATGGATCATATAGTCTAGGGGGTTGCAAAGAGTTGGACACGACTGAAGGACTTTCCCCTTCACTTTCAAGAGATAACAGCTGAATCCAGATTAGACTGGAGTCTCCCAGTGCCATCTGGCGTTTCTTCCCTGAACCAGTCAAAACCCACACACTTGCATTTGCAGGGTCTCCACTTAGCCCACTGGACAGAAAACTCAGCGTGGTTCTAACAAGCTCACAGAGAAGCAGGAGGACTCATAGGCAGATGGCTTCCCTCAGTTCTCAGGTGGAGCTCCGAGACCACAGCAGGAGCCAGCACTCTCAACCACTGGGGTCAGCAGTGCTCTCATTCTCAAGCCCGTGCCTCTGCCCTGACAGGAGCAGGAAGGTCACCAATCGCCCCAGGCTGACCTCATGCCCCTCCCAATAATGTAGACTGACCTCATCGGCCCCACCCCTTCTAGCACAACCAGAGCTCCTCTTCCCCTTGATTGCAGTGTGAGTCCCGGGCCTGGGTCCCGATTGGTCACTGCCCCAGTCCTGAGTCCATCACGGTAGCCAGGTAGGATGGAACACATTGATTGGGCAGATTCAGGTCGTGTAACCATACTCTCCAGGACACCTGTGAGTGCCTCACCATATGTCAGGGGTGGAGACATTGTGATGCCTCAAGAGCAGGGCTGAGAATCCAGTCACTGTGTCCATGGGCTCATTGTCATGGGACGAGCTTGCACATAGTCTCTACACAGAGCTTTGTTCTCTGCAGTCAAAATTTTCATGACACACCTCTTCCTTCCCCAAGCACAGGTTCATGCAACCATATTCAAGGGAGCAAGGCCTCCTGTTTGAAGATAGGTTTGGAGATCCCCCTCCTAGCATCTAGGCTTCTTCTGTGTGTCATGGTAGAATAATTGATTCAGTCAAAAAATACCCATGAGCACCACCATATGCTGCTCTGTGTTCCCAGGATTATTTCCTGTTCTGAGTAGAGGACATGTCCCAGAGACCCCTCAAATGGAGTGAATTTTGTCCAAGGAAGCACCTGAGACACTGAATCCCTGAATCATGTTGCTGTACAACTTAAACTAATAAATCTTTAAAAATCCCTAATACCTCAATTAAAAAGAAAGGTATGCAATCATCCAAAATTTGTTGTAAAATTTGTCAAGTTTTCCTTTCAAGTGTTGGTTCTTAGTATGTGTCTTAATTGCTTTGGTGGTGTTTTGTGAGGCAGGGATCCAACTTACTTTCCCAATGGGTGCAAAATAGCCCCAATGGACTTCCTCTCTTCATTTACATATTCAGTTCAGTTCATTTCAGTTCAGTCGCTCAGTCATGTCCGACTCTCTGCAACCCCATGAATTGCAGCACGCCAGGCCTTCCTGTCCATCACCAACCCCTGGAGGTGACTCAGACTAATGTCCATCGAGTCAGTGATGCCATCCAGCCATCTGATCCTCTGTTGTCCCCTTCTCCTCCTGCCCCCAATCCCTCCCAGCATCAGAGTATTTTTAAAAGAGTCAGTTCTTCCCATGAGGTGGCCAAGGTACTGGAGTTTCAGCTTTAGCATCATTCCTTCCAAAGAAGTCCCAGGGCTGATCTCCTTCAGAATGGACTGGTTGGATCTCCTTGCAGTCCAAGGGACTCTCAAGAGTCTTCTGCAACACCACAGTTCAAAAGCATCAATTCTTTGGCACTCAGCTTTCCTCACAGTCCATCTCTCACATCCATACATGACAACTGGAAAAACCATAGCCTTGACTAGATGGACCTTTGTTGGAAAATAATTAATGTCTCTACTTTTGAATATGCTATCTAGGTTGGTCATAACTTTTCTTCAAGCAGTAAACGTCTTTTAATTTCATGGCTGCAATCAGCATCTGCAGTGATTTTGGAGCCCCCCAAAATAAAGTCAGACACTGTTTCCACAGTTTCCCATCTATTTGCCATGATGTGATGGGACCAGATGCCCTGACTTTAGTTTTCTAAATGTTGAGCTTTAAGCCAATTTTTTCACTCTCCTCTTTCACTTTCATCAGGCTCTTTAATCCTCTTCACTTTCTGCCATAAGGGTGTTGTCATCTGCATGTCTGAGGTTATTGATATTTCTCTTGGCAATCTTGACTCCAGCTTGTGTTTCTTCCAGCCCAGCATTTCTCATTTTGTACTCTGCATATAAGTTAAAGCAGCAGGGGAACAATATACAGCCTTGGCATACTCCTTTCCCTATTTGGAACCAGTCTGTTGTTCCATATCCAGTTCTAACTGTTATTTCTTGACCTGCATATAGGTTTTTCAAGAGGTAGGTCAGGTGGTCCGGTATTCCCATCTCTTGAACCATTTCCCACAGTTTATTGTGATCTACAGAGTTCAAGGCTTTGGCATAGTCAATAAGGCAGACATTGCTGTTGTAAATGTGACATCTCAGCCAGAAGGGAGATGTGGAGCTCTTCCTGTTCCACAAACAAATTCACAGAATAAGGCAAAAGAGAGAGCTGGAAAGCCAACAACACCAATGACCAAAAAGCGTTCCTCATTGGACAAAGCTAGAGAAAACCCAACACCCTATGGCCCAAAAGCCCTCTTGGAAATGAATGTTCAGTAAGGAAAAGAAGAGACATGTGAGTGTGGACAGGCCAACCCCATTGCCAGTGTAGTTTCGAGATGGCCTGACCACTCAGATGAAGACACAAGCCAGTGTAAACCCTTTGCAGACAGCTGCAATGGTCATCACCGTGTACATGTTTAGTCTGGTGTCAACATGCCCCGGGTACCACACAAGGGAGCAGACCTGGGTCTCTTCCTCTGCCCCACATCACTCCCTCAGGAAGGCAGCTCAGGTGCTTTCAGGACCTGCCTGCTTGTCTGGCTCCGCCATGAGCTGCGACCACCTCCAGGGTAGACTCCACCTTCTCTTTGCTATGCACCGTGAACCTGCACACAGTGGGCCTTCAGAACCTCAAGACACTCGCCCCAGTCCCACTAGAGCCAGAAGCCTCCCCTGACATCCAAAGGCCTGTGGAGTCACTTTGGTCCAAGCCCTAGTTCTGGACCCCTGGAGCCTACTTCAGCCTTTACAGTGTGAATAATCAGGTCCTTTATACACAGATTCCCAGCTGTCAGATCTGAGCTTTGGATTCACAGTCAGCTCTGTCCCTCCCATGGCAGCCAGGTGGGTCACCATGCAGGCAAAGGAACACATGAGCTGAGTTTCAAGGGAGGCATTGAAAGGACAGCAGTGGGTACAACTTGTGGCAAACTGAGGGAGGGTCCCTGCGTGTCTCAGAAAATGAATCTGGTGTGTAAGTGTGGAGGAGGGCCCCGATGGTGCAAAGGAAAGAGAAGTACTCAGGGTCAAAGGCTCTCGGCCTCTCCTGTAGCAGCTCCAGTGGTAGCCTGTGAACATTGGACAGCCAATGTGATCACATGAGCATGACTCTAAATTCCTCAGAAAGCAAGAGAAAGGGGGCAGGGTTGGGAGTACCCAGAGGATGTGGTGGGGTGGATGAAGGGAGGTGCCGTTCCTCTCTTCAGTGCAAACTGCTTTTGTGAGTCTCTGAGCTGCCAGATGGCAGTTACCAAGTCAGGTCCCCACAGCACCCAGTGTGGGCTGGGTGCCTAAGCCCCTGTCACAAGGACAAGCCCCACCATGTGGCCTCCCTGAGTGCTAACAGCAGGAACTGTGGAGTTTGTCTGGGTACACACTTCTTTCCTGTAGCCGAGTTACCACCTTCCTAGAGCCCCAGTTTTGTCCTCTAGAATAAGGACATCGATTGCTACCTTAGCAGGTTGCTGCCTTAATCCTGTGAAGACTCTTTTGGTAATCTTACAATTAGTAGCTGGTCTTAAGAGACATTGGGCTTCCCAATGGGCTTCACCTCTCCTGGTGAAGAATCTTACTGCATTGCAGGAGAGCCCAGTTTGAGTTCTGGGTCAGGAATCCTGATCTGCTGCAGAAGGGTCAGGCTACCCAGTCCAATATTCTTGGGCCTCCTTTGTGGATCAGCCCATAAAGAATCTATTTGCAATGCAGGAGACCTGGGTTCAACCCCTCGGTTTGGAAGATGCCCTGGAGAAGGGAAAGGCTGCCCACTCCAGTATTCTTGCCTGCAGAATTCCATGGATCATATAGTCTAGGGGGTCGCAAAGAGTTGGACACGACTGAAGACTTTTCACTTCACTTTCAAGAGATAGCACCTGAATCCAGATTAGACTGGAGTTTCCCAGGGCCATCTGGCATTTCTTCCCTGAAGCCAGCCAAAACCCACACACTTGCATTTGCAGGGTCTCCACTTAGCCTGCTGAACAGAAAACCCAGCGTGGTTCCAACAAGCTCACAGATAAGCAGGAGGACTCACAGGCAGATGGCTTCCCTCAGGTCTCAGGTGGAGCTCCGAGACCACAGCAGGAGCTGGTGCTTCAACCCCTGGCGTCAGCAGCACCCTCATTGTCAAGACCGCACCACTGCCCTGACAGGAGCAGGAAGGTCACCAATCACCCCAGGCTGACCTCACGCCCCTCCCAATGATGTAGACTGACCTCACCGGCCCCGCCCCTTCCTGTACAGCCAGAGCTTCTCTTCCCCTTGATTGCAGTGTGAGTCCCAGCCCTGGGCCCCGATTGGTCACTGCCCCAGTCCTGAGCCCATCACGGTAGCCAGGGAAGATGGAACACACTGATTGGACAGATTCAGGTCGTCTAACCATAGTATCCAGGACACCTGTGAGCACTTCACCATACGTCAGGCATGGAGACAATGCGATCCCTCAAGAGCAGGGCTGAGAATCCACTCACTGTGTCCATGTGCTCAGTGTCCTGGGACGAGCTGCACATCATCTCTACACAGTGCTTTGTTCTCTACAAAATATTCATGACACAACTGTTCCCTTCCCAAGCGCAGGTTCATGCAACCATATTCATAGTGGCAAGGCCTCCTGTTTGAAGATAGGTTTGGAGATAACCCTCCTAGTATCTAAGCTTCTTCTGTGTGTCCTGTTCAAATAAATGATTTAGTCAAAAAATACCCACGAGCACCAGCACATGCTGCTCTGTGTTTCCAGGATTATTGCCTGTTCTGAGTAGAGGACATGTCTCAGGGGCCCCTTAAATGGAGTGAATTTTGTCCAAAGAAGCTCCTGAGACACTGAATCCTGAATCACATTGCTGTACACCTTAAACTAACAAATCTTTAAATATCCATAATACCTCAATTAAAAAGAAAGTTATTCAACCATCAAAAATTGTTGTAAAATTTGTTGAGTTTTCCTTTCTAGTATTGGTTCCTAGTATGTGTCTTAATTGCTTTGGTGGTGTTTTGTGAGGCAGGGATCCAACTTACTTTCCCAATGGGTGTAAAATAGCCCCAATGGACCTCCTCTTTTCATTTACATATTCAGTTCAGTTCAGTCATTCAGTCGTGTCCGACTTTCTGCAACCCCATGAATCGCAGCACTCCAGGCCTCTCTGTTCATCACCAACACCTGGAGTTCACTCAGACTCACGTCCATCGAGTCCATGATGCCATCCAGCCATCTGATCCTCTGTTGTCCCCTTCTCCTCCTGCCCCCAATCCCTCCCAGCACCAGAGTCTTTCCAATGAGTCAACTCTTCGCATGAGGTGGCCAAAGTACTGGAGTTTCCGCTTTAGCATCTTTCCTTCCAAAGAAATCCCAGGGCTGATCTCCTTCAGAATGGACTGGTTGGATCTCCTTGCAGTCCCAGGAACTCTCAAGAGTCTTCTCCAACACCACAGTTCAAAAGCATCAATTCTTTAGCACTCGGCTTTCTTCACAGTCCAACTCTCACATCCATACATGACTACTGGAAAAACCATAGCCTTGACTAGATGGACCTTTGATGGCAAAGTAGTCTCTGCTTTTTACTATGCTATCTAGGTTGGTCATAACTTTCCTTCCAAGCAGTAAGTGTCTTTTAATTTCATGGCTGCAATCACCATCTGCAGTGATTTTGGAGCCCCCAAAATCAAAGTCTGACACGGTCTCCACAATTCCCCATGTATTTGCCATGATGTAATGGGACAAGAAGCCATGATCTTCATTTTCTGAATGTTGAGCTTTAAGCCAACGTTTTCACTCTCCTCTTTCACTTTCATCAAGAGGCTCTTTAGTTCCTCTTCACTTTATGCAATAAGGGTGTTGTCGTCTGCATATCTGAGATTATTGATATTTCTCCCAGCAATCTTGATTCTCGCTTGTGCTTCTTCCAGTCCAGTGTTTCTCATGATGTACTCTGCATATAATTTAAATATGCAGGGTGACAATATACAGCCTTGACGTACTCCTTTTCCTATCTGGAACCAGTCTGTTGTTCCATATCTAGCTCTAACTGTTGCCTCCTGGCCTGCCTATAGATTTCTCAAGAGGCAGGTCACATGGTCTGGTATTCCCCTCTCTTGAACAATTTTCTGTTAGACATAGTGGTGTGAGTTCTTAGTCTATGTTACATATGAACCCTTTATCAGTTATTCTGCCTGCAAATATTCTCTCATGTTCAATTTGCTATCACTTTGATTTGTGAATGCTTATCTTTTCTGTTGCAAAGGTGTTCAATTGGATGGAAGCCCACTGGTGTACTTTGGTTTCCTGTTTTCTTTACTTAAAGAGACCCATTTTTCTTCCCCCCACCACATGTTCAGAAGCCCCTGATATTTAGAAGCCTATGGCCCATGCTTATTTCAAGGAGTTTCATGACTTCAGGCTTTGCATTGATATGTTTCACTGAATCTGAGGTGTTATGAGACCAAAAGCCAATGTGATTGTTCAGATGTTCCATCTAATTTTCCTATGCCCCTTTATTGAAGAAGCTCTTGTTCCCATTTGTATATTCTCCCCTCTTTTGTCGTAGATGAATTGACCATACAAGCATGGGTTTATTCTGGACTCTCAGCTCTATTCTATGGATTTGGTTCTGTGTGTTTTATTTATTACCAGTACCATGCTGTCCTGATGATCCTAGTGTTGTAGTCTAATTGGCTATCAGGCAGCCTGGTATGTCCGTTTCAGGGCTTTTCACCATATTGTATTGACTATTTTGGCTCCTTTGTGTTTCCATACACATTTTGGAATACCAATGGAAGAACATCCGTTGGTATTTTGAGAGGGATAGCATGGACCCTCTGGATTGCCCCACAGCAAGGGTGGAGGTGGGTGACATCATTTTACCAATAGGAATTCTTCTGATCTATGAGCACAGCTTATTTTCCATTGGATTGTGTGGACTTTACCTTCTTTCACACATCTCTTGCAGTTCCCTGAGAACAGGTGCTTCCCTCCTGGGTTAGATGGACTCCTAGGTATTTCCTTTCAGTGAATGCTACTGTCAGTGTGCTTGACACTTGCCTTCTCATTCTAAGTGTTTGCTGTGAGTGTTAGAAATACAAACGATTTCTCTTCCCCTTCCTCCCTGTCCATCTCTCTGAGCCTCCAGGTAGAACAGGCCTAGTCAGGGTCACACTGGGCTGGAGGAGTGGAGCTAGACCGTGTTTCTCAGGCTCTCAGTGCTGGACATCATTTGTTGTACTCTCCGTGTACCCTCCTTAGCCTGGTGTCCTTTCAGACCTTTCCTTCAGGCTCATTTGTGTGAATATTCTTTGTGTATTAGGAGACAAATCCTTTATAAGCTCTGTGTATGCAAATATTTGTCTCCCCATTTGTGATGTGTCCTTTTCGTTTTTCATAAGGTCTTTACCAGACTACAAATCTTTGAGTTGCAAAGTTCACTGTATTCCTTTGTTATTCTTTGTGTACTGCCTTTTTGTATAGTGTGTGAAGACTCAGAGCTCATGTCTAATTTCTGTTCAATTTCCTTCTGGATTTGTGATACGTTTTGCATGAAAACTATGTCTAGGAATAATTTGAAGTGAATTTGTTGTGTCGTTTCCATCTACTTTCTTGTCATCCCCTCTGGTTTCCAAATTTATTGCTCCTAAACTCTTTTGGAGACCTTATCAGAAAGATGGTGGGTTTTCAGTTAGAAGTTTCACAGTGTAATGGATTCAGCAGTTCTACCAGCAGGGATGCTGTGTCCAGTGAAAGGTGACTCAGGTGCGGCCTCACTGTCAGCACTGACCCCCAGGTCGGTTGACAGTGCACTGATCTTACATCTGTGAGCCACAGGCCACAGGCATTCTTGTGTGCCCTTGGCTGTGTGAGCAGCTGAAAGGAGTTTAGTCTCCGCAGGTACCCACCAGGGCTTCAACTTTGGACTGCCAAAGGTGAGCATCTAAGATGACAGGAAAAACTTTGCCAGAAGTGGAGTGGGATCCACCCTGAGGATGGGCTCTGATAGTAAAGAGATGCACCTGTGGTACCTTGATGCGTCCTGCACACTCTTCTCCTAGAGACAGAGGGAGAGATGTCTATGGGCTTTGCTAGGCCCTCTGCTCCCTCTTGTGGTCCTGAAGGCTGGTTGTCACCATACTGAGCACCTAGCACTGAGATGACCACTGCTCTCTGCACTGTGTTTGCCTTTGCCCGCGCATACATCCAAAGTCTCAGGCCGTCTCTGAGCTACAGTAGCCATGTGCATTGCCTCTCATTGGACCTGCACATGTTTCTTTGTTTTCTTACAGAATACTGATTTTCTAAAGCATTTGGGGACCACAAGGATGTTGGGTATTTCCCTGGCCTTATCTTATGAAGAATGCTGTCCCTTTGTTGGTGTGGGTTTATCTTTCCAGTTCTCCTCCCTGGTTTATTTTTGTGAGTTTGTGCCAGAGGAAGAACTCAGCATTTCCCTTTTGGCTGAGGTGTCACACTTACAATAGCAGTGCCTACCCATCTTGCCAAGAAGTCTTCATTTTGTAGATGACATCTCAAAACCACCTGCACTGCCCTTTCTGATACCAAAATGCTATTTCAAATGAAATCAAAAGCAAGAGTACCCTAGTCCAGTCTTAAATTATGTGAGCAGTCAGAAAAAGCCACCTTTTCTATGGTTTCATTGGTAGGCGTTTATTGGAGACATCCAGAATACGGGAAGAAACAGAGAAAGAGGAGGACTACAGGTTGTCAACAACCTCATATACATAGATTATACCACTGCAATCGTGGAAGGCATAGAGGAACTAAAGAGCCTCTGGATGAAGGAGAAAGAGGAGAATGAAAAATCTGGCTTAAAACTCAGCATTCAAAAAACTAAGATCATGTTATCTGGTCCCATCTCTTTTTGGCAAATGGATGGGGAGAAGTAGGAACAGTGACAGATTTTATTTTCTTGGGTTCCAGAATCACTGTGAACGATGACTGCAGCCATGTAATTTAAATATACTTGCTTCTTGGAAGGAAAGCTGTAACAAACGTAGACACTGTATTAAAAAGCAGAGACACCACTTTGCCAACAATTGTCCATATAGCAAAGCTATGTGTTTTCCAGTAGTCATACTATATGGATGTGATAGTTGGACCATAAAAAAGGTTGAGCACCGAAGAATCGATGCTTTCAAATTATGCTGGAGAAGACTCTTGAGAGTTTCTTGGACAGCAAGGAGATCAAACCAGTCTGTGCTAGAGGAAATCAGTCCTGAATATTCATGGGAAGGGCTGATGCTGAAGCTGATCCTCCAATACTTGGCCCACCTGATGCGAAGAGCCAGCTCATTGGAAACGACCTGGATGCTGGGAACGATTGAAGGCAAAAGGAGATGAGGGAGCAGAGGATGAGATGGTAAGATAGCATCCCTGACTCAATGGACATGAATTTGAGCAAACAGCAGGAGACAGTGGAGGACAGAGGAGCCTGGCTTGCTGCAGTTCATAGGGTTGCAAAAAGTCAGACACTACTCAGTGACTGAACAACAGCAACGAGTCATTGTCTTGGCTCTTAAAATATGCTTAAGTTTTAGATTTTAATGTATTTTGTCTTAAATTGCCTTAAGTAGTGTGCAATTACTAATATTTTAAAGATTACAACTGTTTGGATATTCTAAACTGATTGACAATATTTTTATTAATCTCAAAAAATTTTGGTAGTGACCTTGGCATTTTTAACAGTATTAATCATATTAGATGTTGCAAAACATGTTTCAATAAACTAATATTTACAAGTATTTATCTCTAAGCTATGAGAAAATATCAAGCATGGCAATATTGTAATTTGGAAACAAGCTAAGAAGTATATTTTAGATGTGTTACAGATAATTTGTATTCTTTTAAAGCCATGGAAGTAAAATTTTTAAAAATTCTGATTTTGACATTTTTAAAATGAATATGAATACATTAATGTATTTTCATACACTTCCATCTTGGGTTTTTCTTTATATATTTTTTTCAATCACTTTTACATTCTACATATATTGTCTGCCCATAGCACATGTTTAGTAAAGATCTTTGCAGCAGTGAAGAAGTGAATTCAGTGCCCTTGAGGATCAGGGAGGCAAACTCTCTTCTATGCCACTAGTAAAAATAGACATTTTTATAAGCTGACAGAGGGCATGTGAAGAAAAAATAATGACAGCATGTTCATAATTGCAAGGGATTATGGGTCTCTCACCAGGCCAACCCTGCCTGTCTCCATCTCATTCAACTTGTCACTGATACTTTCCTTTCCTTACACACGTGTTTCCATCTCGAAATTGTGCAGGGTTTCCTCCCACAAGACAACCCTGAGTCTGTAATGGACCCCAGAGCACGCATTTCCTCCCAATCAGCCCCTTAAAACCAGCTCCAGCTATAAAATAAGCCTTGTTAACATATTACCTGAATATAAATAGTAAACTAGTGAACAAAACAAAAACAAAAAAAAAGAAAGATTCATAGATACAGAGAACAAACTAGTGGGAAGAGGGAAGAGGGAGGGGCAGTATAAGCCTGGGAGATTAGGAGGTACAAAATTTTTTGTTTAAGCTAAAAGGAAATATTTTACAGCACAGGGGATATAACCATTGTTTTATAATAACTATAAACAGAGTGCATGCTCAGTCGCCTCTGACTTTGTGACCTTATGAACCATAGGCTGCCAGGATCCTCTGTCCATGGGATTCTCCAGGCAGGAATACTGGAGTGGGTTGCCCTTTCCTCCTTCTGGGGATCGTCCCAACCCAAGGATGGAACTTGTGTCTCCTGCATCTAATGCATTGAAAGGGCTTCTTTATCCATTGAGCCATTGGGAAAGGTCCCATAAATGGAGTATCTACTTTTAAAATTGTGAATCACTGTCTCACAGACTTTATTGTATATCATCTATACTTCAATAAAAAAGATTTTAAATGAAAAACTTTAAACAATAATATAGAAAGTAGAGAGGAAATCATGGGAGCTTCCAGAAAAGGAAAGCTCTGTGCTGCTCAGTTCAGTTCAGTTCAGTCACTCAGTCATGTCCAACTCTTTGTGACTCCATGGACCGCAGCACTCCTGGCCTCTCTGTCCATCACCAACTCCCAGAGTTTACTCAAACCTATGTCCATCGAGTCAGTGATGTCATCCAACCAACTCATCCTCTGCTGTCCCCATCTCTTTCCACCTTCACTCTTTCCCAGCATCGAGGTCTTTTCCAATGAGTCAGTTTTTTGCATCAAGTGGCCAAAGTATTTGAGTTTCAGCTTCAGCATCAGTCCTTCCAATGAATATTCAGGACTGATTTCTGTTAGGATGGACTGGTTGGATCTCCTTGCTGTCCAAAGGACTCTCAAGAGTCTTCTCCAACACCACAGTTCAAATGCATCAGTTCTTTGGTACTCAGCTTTCTTTATACTCCAGCTCTCACATCCATACATGACTACTGGAAAAATCATAGCTTATACTAGATGGACCTTTGTTAGCAAAGTAATATCTCTGCTTTTAATATGCTGTCTAGGTTTCTCATAGCTTTTCTTCCAAAGAGCAAACATCTTTTAATTTCATGGCTGCAGTCACCACCTGCAATGATTTTGGAACCCAAGAACATATAAAGTCTCTCATTGTTTCCATTGTTTATCCATGTATTTGCTGTGAAGTGATGAGACCAGATGCCATGATCTTAGTTTTCTGAATGTTGAGTTTTAAGCCAGCTTTTTCACTCTCCTCTCTCACTTTCAACAACAGGCTCTTTAGTTGCTCTTCATTTTCTGCCAAAAGGGTGGTGTCATCTGTCATCTGTGTATCTGTGTATCTGAGGTTATTGATACTTCTCCCAGCCTTCTTGATTCTGTGCTGCTGTTTAAGGAAAAAATATCCTGGTCAAGAGCCCCATAGCCTCTCCTCAGATGCCGTGTCACCAACAGGGAAATCTCTTTTGCTTCAGACGTGGCCACACGCAGATACTTGTCCCAAAGGCACTGTGATTCCCGCCTCAGTCATCCTGAGGAGGCGGGGGGCGGGGATGAAATCTCTTGGCTCAGGGAAGAATGGCCTGCAAGTAAGTGGACAGGTTGCTCTGGAGCCCTGCACACGAAGAAAGGGCGGGTTCTTGCGCCACCTGCCGGCCATCTGATGTCAGAGCAGGACGCTCAGAAGAGCATTTGGAGAGGGACATGCTCCCCAACCTCCCCCCAGCCCGCTTGTCCAGGATTGATAAAATTACTAAATGCATCAATGTCCCAACCTCTCTGCTGATGACACTGGTGATGCCCTGCTCTCGTCATGCCTGCTTTCCTGCTGGACATGTGTCTCACCCTTTGGAACCTCAGCCTAGAGAACAAGAGTCATCAGCTTTTTATGCCACCTGAAAAAAATCCCCTCTATTCTGTCCCTAGAAAAGAGCTGAGAGTTTCCACCATCAGATTCTCCTCTGGATCATTAACCTGATTATAGAAACGGCCGTCGGATGCATGAAATGGTCCTCAACATCACTAACCAGCAGTTCAGTTCCGTTCAGTCGCTCAGTAGTGTCCGACTCTTTGCAACCCCATGAATCGCAGAACTCCCTGTCCATCACCAACTCCTGGAGTTCATTCAAACTCACGTCCATCGAGTCAGCGATGCCATGCAGCCATCTCCTCCTCTGTTGTCCCATTTTCCTCCTGCCCCCAACCCCTCTCAACATCAGAGTCTTTTCCAATGAGTCAACTCTTCGCATGAGGTGGTAGTGAAATGCAAATCAAAACCGTACTGACAGATCACCTTACACCTCTTACAATAGCTGTCATAAAAATGATCAGAAATAAATGCTAGCAATAACGTGCAGCAAAGGGAACCCTCTTGCTGTGTTGGTAGGAATGTGAATTGCTGCAATTGCTATGGAAAACAGTCTGAATATTCCTCAAAATATTAAACACATAGTTCAGTTCAGTTGCTCAGTTGTGTCTGACTCTTTGCGACCCCATGGACTGCAGCACGTCAGGCTTCCCTGTCCATTACCAACTCCTGGAGCTTGCTCAAACTCATGTCTATCGAGTCAGTGATCCCATCCAACATCTCATCCTCTGTAGTTCCCTTCTCTTCCCACCTTCAATCTTTCCCAGCATCAAGGACTTTTCCAGTGAGTCAGTTCTTCATATCAAGTGACCAAAATATTGGAACTTCAGCTTCAGCATCAGTCCTTCCAGTGAATACTCAGGACTGACTTCCTTCACAATTGACTGGTTTGATCTCCTTGCAGTCCAAGCGACTCTCAAGAGTCTTCTCCAACACCATAGTTCAAACGCATCAATTCTTCAGCACTCAGCCTTCTTTACAGTCCAACTCTCACATCCATACGTGGTTACTGGGAAAACCACAGCTTTGACTAGATGGACCTTTGTTGGCAAAGTAATGTCTCTGGCTTTTTAATATGCCATCTAGGTTGGTCATAGCTTTTCTTCCAAGGAGCAAGCGTCTTTTAATTCCATGACTGCAGTCACTATTTGCAGCGATTTTGGAGCCCAAGAAAATAAAGTCTGCCACTGTTTCCATTGTTTCCCCATCGGTCTGCCATGAAGTGATGGGGCTGGATGCCATGATCTTAGTTTTCTGAATGTTGAGTTGTTTTAAGCCAGCTTTTTCATTCTGCTCTTCCACTTTCATCAAGAGGTTATTTAGTTCCTCTTCACTTTCTGTCATAAGGTGGTATCATCTGTAGATGTGGGGTTATTGATATTTCTCCCTGCAATCTTGATTCTAGCTTGTGCTTCATCCAGCCTGGCCCTTCACATGATGGACTCCACATATATGAAGAAGGAAATTGCAACCCACTCCAGTATCCTTGCCTGGAAACTCTCATGGACAGAGGAGCCTGCTTGGTGGGCTGCAGTCCATGGGGTTGCAAAGAATTGGGCATGACTGAGTGACTAACACTTACTTACACTTACTCTGCATATATATTAAGTAAGCAGGGTGACAATATACAGCCTAGACATACTCCTTTCCCAATTTGGAGCCATGGAGTTCCATGTTTAGTTCTCAATGTTGCTTCTTGAACTGCATGTAGATTTCTCAGGAGGCACGTCAGGTGGTCTGGTATTTCCATCTCTAGGAATTTTCCACATGCATGCGTGCTCACTTGCTCGATTTTGTCCAACTCTTTGTGATTCATGGACTGCAGCCCGCCAGCATCTTCTGTCCATGGGATTCTCCAGGCAAGAATACTGGCATGGGTTGCCACTTCCTCCTCCAGGGGAATCTTCCCAACTCAGGGGCTGAACCCACATCTCCCACATCTCCTGCACTGGCAGGTGGGTTCTTTATCACTGAGCCAGCTGGGAAGCCCCTTAAACCAGTCTCTACCTCTTGGGGGTCTCAGTTTCCCAATTATACACAGAGTGTTTGGACACAGAATTGCATAAGCACATGCATGGATGGGCATATTCTCAGTCTCCATCAACACTGGATGGGTTTCTGGTGTGTGTGGGCTCAGGAGACACAGGTGCACAGGCCTCCTAATGTGGGTGGATGCAGGTGGATCTGTAGCAGGAGTGGCCAGGACTCCTGCCGAGGTCCTAGCTGAAACAAGTGGCCATGGGTGGGCCCCAGGACAGTGAGTGCATCTGAAACCCACCTCCTTGCACAAACATGCACCCTGGACCAAGGGCTCTTTTCTGCTCACGAGGTGAACTCTTTGCAGTGCTCCCACATGCAGCCTCTTAAGTACCCCACATCCTCTGGATTCCAGAGGACAAACATAATTTTACATGCAAGTAGTTCTCGGTGAGGCAATGGGAGTGGAAGTGACATTTACCCATGTACAGGCTCATTTCCCCCTTAGGACTAAGTGGAATAAACCCAACCAATGCAACAAGAGCTGAAGTCACATGCTGATTATGGTGCACCCACACATTGAAGGCCGCTGGTTCAGTTCATTTCACTTCAGTCTCTCAATAGTGTCTGACTCTTTGTGACCCCATGAACCACAGCACACCAGGCCTCCCTGTCCATCACCAACACCTGGAGTTTACCCAAAGTCTGGGGTTATTAATAATAATCATGGCTTTAAATCTGTCTTATCTCCTGTAGGCCTTATCATACCTCTCACTGGACCTGGCTTTTTTTTCCCTCAGAGCTTTCCTAGGTATTCTTGCTCATTTTTCTATGTGAAACTTAGAATCAATTTATCCTGGAAATCCATCTGAATGGTTGTTAATTAGGATTGCATTAGATGTTAGACTAATGAGAAGTGACATTTATATGACATTCAATCTGATCATTCAGAACACTGTGTATCTTCACAATGACCCAAGTACTTGCATATGTGTAGTTTCCTCCAGATGGTGTTGAAGTTTCCTTTATGTTCCCTCTGTAAATATTGGGTATCTATACTGGAGATGCACCATGAACACAGCAGACATGATTTCCTGCCCTTGGATTTTTGCCTACCTGAGATGATGAAGAGATTCCCTTATGTCATCTACTGGTTTTTCTTACCCTTTCCACTTAGATTCACTATTCACTTGGAACCGACTTTTGATTTTATTCCATTTAGATGGGCAGTTAATTAAGAAGCATTTACTTAAAATCAACTTCCCTGGTCTCCGGTACTGAGTCAGTGAGAGAATGAATGAAAGTCACTCAGTTGTATCTGACTCTTTTCAACCACATGGACTGTACAGTCCATGGAATTCTCCAGGCCAGAATACTGGGGTGGGTAGCCTATCCCTTCTCTAGCAGATATTCCCAAGCCAGAAATCGAACTGGGGTCTCCTGCATTGCATACAGATTCTTTACCATCTGAGCTATCAGGGAAGTCGCTCTTACTAGTAAAGTAATAAAGCAAATGTTCATAAATGGGTAGAATCAGAATTATCTCTAAGACAGAATCAACTTTATTTTTCTTGAATTCATGTTTAGAGTTAGTGGAAAAGGAAAAAGGAAAGAATGGAATCATTGTTTGGGCCTGAGAAACCAGAAGCAGAGACAAATATGGGGGTGGGTGCCTGCAGGAACAGAGTAAAGGCAGAAAATCATGGCTGTGGACCCTGCTGATACAGGCATCTCTCAGACTTCAAAATGAAGATGGGAGTTAGGCAGGTGGAGATGAAAGTACCAAGTTGTATCTCTGAGCACCATTCCCCCTACAAAATTAGTTCTATGAAAGCAAAAAAGTATTAAGACCCTCCATATAGTCAAAAATCTGTGTATACTTTACAGTCAGCCCTCTATAACCTAGTTTAACTTCTGTGAATTCAAAAACAATGTGACATGTCATAGTATGTATTTCTTGAAGAAAATCCAGTTGTAAGTGGACCTGTGCAGTTCAAATCTGTGTTGTTTGAGGCGTAACTGATTATGTTACACAGTTTGTTTTTCCGTTGCCCCTTGATGAACTTTTGGGGTGCATCTCCCTTTTGGTTGTTGTGAATGGTGCTGGTATGAATATTCATGTAGAAGCATCTGTTGGAGTCCATACTAGCAATATTTTGGGCTTAGACCTAGGAATAGTATTGCCAGGTCATATGGTAATTTTAACTTTTTGAAGAATCTGTGAACTCTTTTCCACAGTGGTCACATCATCTTACACTCTCCCCAGCAATACAGAGTTCCAGTGTCTCCCCATGCTCCCATCGCTGGTTAATCCTGTGCATTCTTGTTATTTTCTGTTGTTTCTGATCTTTACATGGAAGCTATCTTAGATGTGAGGTGGTTACTCATTGTGGTTTTAAATTGCATTTCTCTAATAACAAATCATGTTAAGTATCTTTTCATGAGCTTAGTATGATCTACATGCAAGAAAAGTCAATTTTATGGTATAGTTTTATGATTTCGGACATAAATACACCCAGGTACCTGTGGTCATGTATGGATGTGAGAGTTGGACGGTGAAGAAGGCTGAGCGTTGTAGAATTGATGCTTTTGAACTGTGGTGTTGGAGAAGACTCTTGAGGGTCCCTTGGACTACAAGGAGATCCAACCAGTCCATTCTGAAGGAGATCAACCCTGGGGTTTCTTTGGAAGGAATGATGCTAAAGCTGAAGCTCCAGTACTCTGGACACCTCATGCGAAGAGTTGACTCATTGGAAAAGACTCTGATGCTGGGAGAGATTGGGGGCAGGAGGAGAAGGGGACGACCCAGGATGAGATGGCTGGATGGCATCACGGACTCAATGGACGTGAGTCTGAGTGAACTCCGGGAGATGGTGATGGACAGGGAGGCCTGGCGTGCTGTGATTCATGGGGTTGCAAAGAGTCGGACACAACTGAGTGACTGAACTGAACTGAACTGACAGCCACCACAGTCAAGATGCAGAATGTTTCCATCACCCCAAATCTTCTCTTGTGCTTTTCCCAACCAGTCTCATAAATGCCAGGCAGTCAATGATCTGCAAGTCTCCAGAGATTAGATCTATTTTCTAGGGTTTCATAAAAATCAGATCATGTGTTTTCATTTCTGTCTGACTGCATTTGTTTGTCATAATATACTTTCTGTTGTTTCTTTTTGTTTATTTTTAAATTTCCCTAACTCATTTCTAATAATCTTCAGGCTTCCTGAAAAGGAAATGTCCTACTTTTTATAACATTTATCAAAAATATGTGTATGTCATTTTTTTATGCTGTCTGTGGCATTAGTATCTTTTAATGATTTTTTTATTTGGCTGCTCTGTGTCTCAGTTGTGGTCTGTGGGATATAGTTCCCTGACTAGGAATCGAATCTAGGCTCCCTGCTTTTGGAGTGAGGAATTGTAGCAGCAGGACCACCAGGGAATTCTGGATATTCATATTTTTATTTGGTCTCTCTTTTTTTCTTTTTTTATGAAATGTTATCATCAATTTACAATGTTACATTACTATCTTCTGTACAATAAAGTGAATCATTTACATGTATACATATGTCTACTCCCCTTTGAGCCTCCCTCCCACCCCCTCATTCCTCCTCTTGGAGTCAATGCAGAGCACCAAGCTGGGCTCCGTATGCTACCCAGCCGCTTTCCACTAGCTATTTGTTTTACACATGATAGAGTATATATGTCAGTGCTAGTCTCTCAGTTTGTCCCCTCCACCCCTTCCCCTGCTGTGTCCACAAGTTCGTCCTCTATATCTGTGTCTCTGTTTGAGCTCTGCAGGTAAGTTCATCACTACCATTTTTCTGTATACGCTGTGCTTAGTTGCTCATTCCTGTTCATACTGTAGCCTGCAAGGCTCCTCTGGCAATGGACTATATCCTGCCAGGCTCCTCTGCCAAAGGGAATTCTCCACACAAGTATACTAGAGTGGGTTGCCATGATATTCTCTAGGGTATCTTCCCAAACCAGGGATCAAACTCAGGTTTCCCACATTGCAGGCAGATTCTTTATCATCTGAGCCACAAGGGCAGCCCCAAAATTGTGAAGTGGGTAGCCTATCCTTTCTCAGGCTATCTTCCCAACCCAGGAATTGAACTGGGGTCTCCTGCCTTACAGGAGGATTCTCTACCAGCTGAGCTACTGTTTCAGAACTAGTGCTCAGGAAACCAAGCACCACACTCAGAGAGTTGGAGGATTCAGGTTTATAACACCAGTGGGCCCAGAGGAGTTAACACTCCAAGCTCTGAGTCCTGAACAAAGGTATTACAGGGTTTTTACAGCGACTGTAGTGGGCAACACTAGTCGTTAATAGGCGGGTTTAAACTAAGGGGTTTCATGTCTGCAAGAACAATGGTCAAGATAGAGAGGGGGATGCCTGGCCTGGACAGGCATGATGAAGCAAGTTTGAAGGGGCTGGGTGATTGCAAAGAGCAGGACAAGGGTGAGTGAGATAAACTCCACCTCCTAGTATTGCATGTCCCCAGTTTCTGAGACTACGTGACCTACGTGATCTAGAATTTGCAAGGGGCCAGCTGAGTTACAGAGGCAGAACGTGAAGGGGGTTATATAAAATTTTAAATTTTCTTCTTCATCCCGCCCTCTTGATGCCTCTATCACTTGTTGTAGAAAGCATCATCTCATGTTTTTGGTATGATATTCAGAGTTCTGCATCGTTTAGGGGACTATATTGAAATATTAACATTTATAGCTTTATGGATTCAATCCAACAGGTTAGGAAGTGGATAATTGCATTGAGCATACAAGGGCCAAACAAGAGGGCCACAAAGAACATGAAGAGAGGACCGGTTAAAGGGAGAAGTCACGATTTCCAGCTCCAGATATTATTCCATTTACCTCAGGAATTAGCTAGCTTCTCTCTCCTTTATATGATTTGTTCCCCTAGGTGTTGGGCCATGTCCCTGGCTATTTCTGATAGGTTTACATAAAACCAGCATTCTTCTTTCAAGAAGAGGCAGAGACCTCCCTTTTCAGCTGTCAGTAGGTCTCAGTTCAGTTCAGTTCAGTTCAGTCGCTCAGTCATGTCTGACTCTTCGTGACCCCATGAATCACAGAGTATCAGGCCTCCCTGACTGTCACCAACTCCCAGAGTTTACTCAAACTCATGTCAATCAAGTCGGTGATGCCATCCCCTTCTCCTCCTGTCCCCAATCCCTCCCAGAATCAGGGTCTTTTCCAGTGAGTCAACTTTTCGCATGAGGTGGCCAAAGTATTGGAGTTTCAGCTTTAGCATCAGTCCTTCCAATGAGCATCCAGGACTAATCGCCTTTCGGATGGACTGGTTGGACCTCCTTACAGTTGAAGGGACTCTCAACAGTCTTCTCCAACACCACAGTTCAAAAGCATCAATTCTTTGGCACCCAGCTTTCTTCACAGTCCAACTTTCACATCCATACATGACCACTAAAAAACCATAGCCTGAATAGACAGACCTTTGTTGACAAAGTAATGTCTCTGCTTTTTAATGTGCTATCTAGATTGGTCATTACTTTGCTTCCAAGGAGTAAGCATCTTTTAATTTCATGGATACAATCACCATCTGCAGTGATTTTGGAGGCCCCCAAAATAAATTCTGACTCTGTTTCCTCTGTTTCCCCATCTATTTGCCATGAAGTGATGGGACCAGATGCCATGATCTTCGTTTTCTGAATGTTGAGATTTAAGTCAACGTTTTCACTCTCTTCTTTCACTTTCAACAAGAGACTCTTTAGTTCGTCTTCACTTTCTGCCATAAGGGTGGTGTCATCTGCCTATCTGAGGTTATTGGTATTTCTCCTGGCAATCTTGATTCCAGCTTGTGCTTCTTCCAGTCCAGCGTTTCTCATAATGTACTCAGCTAAATAAGCAGGGTGGCAATATACAGCCTTGATGTACTCCTTTTCCTATTTGGAACGAGTCTGTTGTTCCATCTCCAGTTCTAACTGTTGCTTCCTGACCTGCATATAGGTTTCTCAAGAGGCAGGTCAGGTGGTCTGGTATTCCCATCTCTTGAAAATTTTCCAACAGTTTATTGTGATCCACACAGTCAAAGGCTTTGGCATAGTCAATAAAGCAGAAATAGATGTTTTCCTGGAACTTTCTTGCTTTTTTGATGATCCAGCGAATGTTGGCAATTTGATCTCTGATTCCTCTGCCTTTTCTAAAACCAGCTTGCGTATCTGGAATTTCACAGTTCACGTCTTGCTGAAGCCTCACTTGGAGAATTTTGACCATTACTTTACTAGCATGTGAGATGAGTGCAATTGTGTGGTAGTTTAAACATTCTTTGGCATTGCCTTTCTTTGGGATTGGAATGAAAATTGACCTTTTCCTGTACTGTGGCCACTGCTGAGTTTTCCAAATTTGCTGGAATATTGAGTGCAGCACTTTCACAGCTTCATCTTTCAGGATCTGAAATAGCTCCACTGGAATTCCATCACATCCACTAGCTTTGTTCATAGAGATGCTTTCTAAGGCCCACTTGATTTCACATTCCAGGCCGTTTGGTTCCAGGTGAGTGATTACACCATCATGATTATCTGGGTCGTGGAGGTCTTTTTGGTACTGTTCTTCTGTGTATTCTTGCCACCTCTTCTTAACATCTTCTGTTTCTGTTAGGTCCATAACATTTCTGTCTTTATCGAGTCCACCTTTGCATGACATGTTCCTCTGGTATCTCTAATTTTCTTCCTGAATGAAATTAACAAGCAGAATCTTTTGTTATTTGAGAGCTTCTCTTGAGGTGTTTTATGTGAAGTAAATAGAAGTTTATAAATAGTTCAACTAATATGTTCATATACATCTGTTACAACAGCTAACTAACTTAGAAAGAAAAGAATTTTGCAGAATTTTTAAAGAAAAATTTGTGCCAAAACTGGAAACAGCATTTTTTGCTTGAGGTTCTGAAAAAGGATAAATTTAAAAAAATTCTTGGGTTCCTTTATTTAAAAAGCATAGATTGTGTTCTACCTAAGAAATTGTTTGGATATTCAACATGTATCAAATTTTAAATCTATTACTACTGTTTTGTCTTCAGATGTTTTACAGCTGGAATGAGTGCTGCTTACTTTCTAGGGCATAAAATACAATTAAGTAAGAGGGTCATGAGCTTAATATTCTTCCTTTTAAAAATATTTTATATTTTTATCTTTTGTTCGGGATGGAAAGCATAAAGCAGGTTATGTCGTGGTGACTGCTGAACAGATTTTGGAAGCAAAATCTCTCCCCCAGGGAACCAGTGCTCAGTTAGTGGAGCTTGTGGCTCTGACCCAAGCTCTAGAGTTAAGCAAAGGGCAGTGGGTAAATATCTACATGGATTCTAAATATACTTATTTGACTTTACATGCTCATGCTGCAATATGGAAAGAAAGACAGTTTAAAATGGCAACAGGATAACCTATTAAGCATTTCAGAGAGATAGAGAGACTTTTAACTGCTATATATTGTCCTAAAGAAGTAGCTGTTATGCATTGCAAAGGCCACAACAAGGATGGGAGTAAAGTAGCCAAAGGTAATCAGCTGGCTGACTGTCAAGCCAGCAAAGTGGCACTTTATGAAACCCCTTTACTCCAGACGCCTTTGATCTGGACAGGTCCTGTGGAACAGGAGAAACCACAATATATGGAGGAAGAATTAGAAAGATATGAAAAAAGAGGAGCAAGGATAAAGGATGGTTACAGTCTGAGGATGGACGATTAATAATTCCTGAAAATACTCAATGGAAAATTCTTAAGGGTTTACATCAGAGTTTTCATTTGGGTGCAGAGAGTACTTACCAAATGGCTTCTCGTTTGTTTGAAGGTAAAAATGTAATGAAAACTTTAAAAAATATCTTCAAAACGTGTGAGATTTATCAGATAAATAACCCAAAGACTGAAAAGCTAGCAAAATCTGGATTACAACGAAGTGGGAAGTATATTGGAGAGGACTGGGAAATTGATTTCACTCATATACCAAAAGCTAATGGATATTCTTGCTCACAGGTTTGGGTAGATACTTTTACTGGATGGATTGAGGCTTTTCCTTGTCGTAGTGAACAGGCTAAGGAGGTTATAAAGATTTTAATTTATGAAATTATCCCCAGGTTTGGGCTGCCACAGAGCCTTCACAGTGACAGTGGTCTTTAAAGCTGCTGTAACTCAGGGGGTATCTAAAGCTCTAGGAATAGAATATCACTTACACTGTTCCTGGAGACCCCAATCCTCAGGAAAGGTTGAAAAAGCTAATGACATTATCAAAAGACATTTACACAAAGTAACTCAAAAGACACAGGACAATTGGATTAAAGTCCTACCCATAGCTTTAATGAAGGCTCGAACTGCCCCCCAAAAGGAGGGACTGTCCCCCTTTGAATGTATTTATGGAAGGCCTTTCTTACGCACAGACATTGTTATAGACCCTGAAGCCTTGGAATTAACTAGTTATGTAACTCAGCTCTCAGCTTTTCAACAGGCATTAACAGGACTCTAGGAGATGACTCCTGACCCCACCTCTGAGTCAAGCAAGCCTCTATTTGAGCCAGGAACTGAGGTCCTCATAAAAACTTTGGGATCTGGGGGCCCATCCCTCAAGCCCCTCTGGGAAGGCCCTTACCAGGTTATTCTTTCTTCTCCCACAGCTGTCAAAATGCCAGGAATTGATTTGTGGGTACATCATACTCGAGTTAAGAGGTGGCACCCTGACCAAAACTAAGTGACATCTTTTTATGTCTTTACTTTCTATGCTCTGTTTGTACTTTTCTGATGGGCTTGATAACCTATGTGAGCTTACTTCTGCTGACTCCAAATATCCTGAGTCTGCCATTTGATCCTCAAGACAATGCCTTCCTGTCCTGGGCTCAGTCCTCCACTGCATTCCACAATCGGTCTAACTGCTGGGTCTGAGGAGCACTCCCCTCTTCATCAGTGGAAGGCTTCCCTTAGTAGACATCTCCACTTCAAGGAAAAGTCTTTCTCCAAGTCTGTGAATACCTTCGACAACAATCACATGTGATGCCTCTTCTTCATCTGATGACATCTACCAACCCTAAAATGGACTGGTGCAACACTTTGTACTTTAACTATGGACATAATATGACTTTTAATTTTGATTATACATTGTCTTGGTTCAATGGCTATTTTGCTACACATAGGGCAAATAGGTCTAGATCTAATGGTTTTTTACCTGATGTTTATCAAATATGGGATGAGGTTATATGGCTAAGGACGTTTAATATCTACTGCCCCTATATGCTGGGAACAAACAGAGCCATCCCCAAAAGTTAGCCAACAACTTAATTATAATGTTTGGAAACAATTGAGATTTTTGCCTCAGGAAATATGCAACGTAATTATTCCCGTGTTTTCCAATCCCAGTTCAGGTCCTCCCTTTGTCTGGCCAGGCACTAATTGGGACTGAATATCTCAGTCACACTGGCTTGCTCCAAACGGGACTTATTGGATATTTGGCTCTTACTTATGGGCATGGCTTCCCCCTGGTTGGATAGGGAGATGCACCCTGGGTCTAGCCTTTATTCATGGCTTTATATTTTCAGAGCTTCCAGAAAAGCCTGCTAATTTACCCCACCTTAAAACTCGATGGGCAAACTCTGTATTTCCCTGGTATGATTATTTGGCTGCAGTGTTTGTTCCCTCTTTGGGAACTACAGATGTTATGCTACGAATGGATGCTTTGACTAATTTTACTCAACAGGCATTACAAGATTCTCAAAAGGCTATTTCAGCTCTTAGTGCTGAATAAGCACAAATTAGAAAGGTGGTTTTACGAAACAGATTGGCTTTAGATATTCTGACAGCTGCACAAGGAGGAACGTGTGCTATTATTCATACCCAATGCTGTACATATATACCTGATATGAGCACGAATGTTACTTATTTTACCAAACACATGAACAAGATGATTGGGGCCATGGATACTCCTGAAGCCTCAATTGCCTCACTTTGGGAGATGTTAACTAGTTCCCCATGGTGGACAACTATCTTAATTAAAATAATTCTGATTGTTTTGTTTTTACTGTTTGCTCCCGCCATCTGTAATTTCATAACTGGATTTGTTTCTAGATGCATGAAAGCTTTTAAGTTACAAATCGTTGCTCAAACTCCTGCTACTGCTGCAACATCCTCCAACTACTCTTTGGGGCCCCTGGATCAGATATCCTCAATATGAGGATTAGGAGACTATGTTGCCTCGCCAATTTAGGGACAACTCCCCTTCTCAGCTCGGAAGCAGTTATGGAATGAAAACGACGCCCCTTTCCCCTAGGCAACATAATTCTCCTAAAAGAAAAGGGGGGATGAGAGGGTAACAGGCAGGAAGGCCAGGGGTCTCCAAACGGAGGAAATAGCCTGCAAGTGTCAGAAATTTTTCTCTCTCTTAAGCGGCAGGAGTAAACAAACTAGCGATATTTTTTCCTTCTCCGTACAAATTTAAAAGGAGCTTTCTCTTAAACTGTGTTGCCATAGTGACACCTGGTTTCACCTGAAGTTAACCAATGCCTTTTTCTTATGGAAATGTTTATCTTAAGCTATGCTAATGTACTATACATTTACCCCAAACTCTATCTTCAAGTCAGTTCAGCGTTTTGGCTCAGAACCTACTTGACAAACCAGTATGTTATACTCAGATATTGTTCCTCTAATCTATGTAAATGAAACTATTTGTATGGTGATCTTCCCTTCTTCAAGATTCAAGTTAATCATTTTATGGCCCAGAATGAACAATTTGGTGCCAAGATGATCACAAAATGCATCTTATGGGTGAGGGGCCTGGTGCCATTTTGAGTTTTAAGATATTCTTTTCTTTCATTAACAGACTGCTAGTGACTATATAACATCCTGTTGAAGATTAGCAGGGGGGCACTATTTCTGCCCCTTTCTGATGCCTATGTCAGAAGCTTTCTCTATCTCCTTTATACTTTAATAAAACTTTAATACACAAAACTCTGAGTGATCAAGCTTCGTCTCTGGCCCTGGATTGAATTCTTCTCCTCCGGGGGCCAAGAATCCTGGCATTGTGATTCAACAACAACTTTCACTGATGTCTTTAAAACATGGCAAGAGTCTGCTCTTAAATCAGGAGATTAAAAATAAATAAACAACAGCTAAAAATCAAAGAGCCAGGGAGATGGGAAATCCAAGATGGCTGCTTGGCTTTTCCCGGCTCCCTGACAGACCTCATTTTTATTTGATGGGTTAAAGCCTTACCTGGCTGTTGTGTTAATGCCCTCGCAATGAGTTCTACAAAAAGAAACAAAATCATGTTTCACTAAATATTAAGTTCTAATTTTGTTATTTAGGGTCTGTGCTTACTAAGATTCACCTCTGAGATAGTTCCTTATTATGTTTTATTGTTAAAAGGCTTAATTAAGTTATTAAAAAGGACACTCTTAAGATTGTTTCTAAAGCTTATCCCAGTAACCAGTCTTTGGATAAAAGTCAGATGCTCTCTGATGTACAACCAGGAGATTAACACTTGGCTGCTGCTGCTGCTGCTAAGTCGCTTCAGTCATGTCCGACTCTGTGCGACCCCATAGACGGCAGCCCACCAGGCTCCCCCATCCATGGGATTCTCCAGGCAAGAACACTGGAGTGGGTTGCCATTTCCTTCTCCAATGCATGAAAGTGAAAAGTGAAAATTGAAAGTGAAGTTGCTCAGTCATGTCCAACTCTTAGCGACCCCATGGACTGCAGCCTATCAGGCCCCTCTGCCCATGGGATTTTCCAGGCAAGAGTACTGGAGTGGGGTGCCATTGCCTTCTCCATAACACTTGGCTATAATCATTTAACTGAGACAGATGACCTGGGGTATACCCGGCTATAACCAATGAAAGTTCTTGACTTGATTTCTTGCTTGTGACCTTACTAATAACTGCTAGTGACATCATTTTCTATGTAGCTTGCTTCAGAAGATTATTTCTTATGTTACCAAGTGTGTGACTGAGCCTGTGATAAAATGCCAATATGCAGTTCCATATGAGATCAATAATTTTAATAATGTAACTCTAGGTAGGGGAAGAAGCAACAAGAGGAAATATTTTCCTGGACCAAGAGGTTAGTAAGACAGATATTGCCAGGAGCCAGCGTGAGGAATCCCACCCATGACAAGGTCATGTGGAGAGACCTGATGGGCAAGGTGAGTCAAGCCTCAGGGTTTCCCCCTGGTATTTCCTGAGCATGTACCCCCAAAATAAAAATCTGCCTGCCTTATTGTATTGTACTTTTCCTCTCTTCTGACACTCTCTGGAAAAAGTTAATTCAGGGCTTTAGCCTCCTGCAAAAGAATGTCTTGGCTTAAAACCCCCTCTGATAGCTCTCTAACTTGCCTAACAGGTTCCCCCGGACCTTTTACAGCTTGTGAATTGCTTATAGGCCCCCAACCGCGAGAGACACAAAGCTTAAAAGCTTCTTAAAGATACAGAGCCTTTTCTAAAGAGCTAAAAATCATATTGGTGATGGATTTCACTGTTGACTCAATGATTGTTGCCAGGCCTCCATATTCTTTATCTTTTAGGCACCTGGGAGGATGTTAATCAATGTAAATGGGATATGGAAAAAGATATATAATAGTTTTGATGTTAGCAACACTAGACTTTTGAGTTAATTACTTTTCTTTTGTTATAAACTGTACTCCTTTTACTTGTTATAAATTGCTGTATCTTTGCTATGTAAGAATGTAACTTTATTTAGTGTTTTTCTGAGAGCGGCACCAGACTTTGGGAAGATCAACACAAATAAGTCTTCTGGTTGACAAACCCTTATCAGAAAAGAGCCGTAAAATGTTAATTGGCCCTTTTGGCCGGAAGATGATGTAAATTACCTAAGACAGGTATGCAGAGAGAAAAGCCTGGTTTTGATAAGAGTCAGAGCTGCTAATGCTTCATAATTTTGTATTACCCATTGATCTCTATGTACAATCAAAAAGGTATAAAAGGCCTTTCTAGACAATAGGGGCTAGGCAAGTCATTGGAAGGACTGGTTTCCCCCGTGTCTCCTCTTCACTCTATTTTCTGGCTGAATTCCCATCTGGGGCGTGGAGGCTCGCCATGTCTACTTACTTGCCCCGGCTTCTAAGATCCACGTGAGAGGGAGCCCAAGGTGGGGCACCCCCCACTATTCAAGAGGACGCTGGTGGCCTAATGTAGATGGTGCAAGTTCCTTGTCTGGAACTTTATTAGCTTTCCACGTAAACCAAGTTATTCAGTCTCTTTTCTCCACTAAATTTTCCTACTACACTATTTCTTCCTAATCTAATCTTATATTTATAAATAAATAAGTTTTTTCCTCATCTGCTCCGTCTCCCCTTCGAATCACGCTGGATCCATCGGGGCTGGACCCCGGCAAGATATGGTCCAGAGACTTGCTATTTACAAGGCCTGGTCTAGTGACAACACATTAAGTGGCCTGTCAATGGAATCTTCGTTAGACTGGGAATGAGGCTTCCCAGCACTGTGGGACACAATGACCATGAAATGCCCCCCAAACATGGTCAAATATGACTTTGAAGGGGCCCTGCTGACTGGAAGTTGGCCCTTGCCAGCTCCCTCTACAAAGATTAAGTCATGACCACTAAAAGATGCTGACCTTCAACAACCTCTTGAAAGGAGTTCAGGGTGGAGACAATAAGGCACACTGCACTCTGGGAAAACCCAGAAAAACAGGCCTTCAGATAGTCAAATGTTTTCAGGTAAAGATTTTTACGAGTCCAAATTCTTGCATCTTCTCATACCTAGAGAAACACTAATGTCAGGAACCAAGGTCTGGACCTGGTTTTCCTGGCTAGCCCCTCAGCAGCTTTCTTACATCTATTCATGTTTGGGCCAAATATCTTTAGCTTTCTTGTTGAGTTTGTTTCTTCAAGTAGTAGTACAAGAAGAATATCACCCAACCAACACCCAGACAATGCTAGAACAAGCTGCCTTATCATTCTGTGCACTCTCATCTCCCTCTGTAAATGCACCCCAAAGTCCTCAGGCTATTCTCCCTTTGAGATCTTACATGGGAGATCAACTCCAGTGATAAAAAAGCTCAAGGGAGATCACAAACAACTAGCTGACCTGGAGATGTCCCAACACCTCTAGGCCCTGGGAAAGTCTTCCACCATATTGCCCCAGAAACCTAAGAAAGGACACCCATTCCACTGGGCAACTGGACTCATCCCTACCAGCTGGGAGATGAGGTATGATTTAAAGATTAGGAAAACAAAAACAAACACCCCACTTCAGCCAGTTTGGACAGGCCCTCACACAGTTGTCCTGGTAATCCCTACTGCTGTTAAAGTTATAGGCGTCATCCCTTGGATCCACCACACCACAGTCAAGAAGGCAGTGGCTTCTTGTGATGAGGACACCTTGAAAGCAGTTCGGGACCCCCAAGACCCCCTCAAGGGGCGTCTGGTTCCAAAACAATGGGACTCACCCACGAAGCTTCTAGTCTCTCCAGAAGCTGACTAGTCCATGCATGGAAGAAGCTTGAGGATTCTTCAGCCTTGCTCCAGCCACACTCTGGCAGCTGGCTGGTCAATGCCAGGTGGAAACTTGAGGATCCAACTATCAAAATAGCAGTGGATTTTCATTGTCAACCCTGGCCTCTATCCTTGATTGGTATTACTGCTGTGCTCTTTGCTACAGGACTGGCTTCAGTCGCACCCCAGGACACCCAGGATTTGGGTCAGAAGCTGCAGCTAACTGTTATCTCGTTGTAGTGGGAATCCTCATTCTTATTAGATGTCTCTTATGATTGAGTCTCCCTAGTAACTAAACTGCTCCACAGTATGGCTAACTCCCCCCCCCCCCCTTCACGACAGGCTCAGTGGCTACAGCCATGACAACCCAAACATGGGGAGGAAACCTTTTGCCAGTGCTCAATTATCTGCTCCATGCAGGCTGCTATGCAGCCTTTCAGTGTTCCTTGCTGTGATGGATGGTGGCGCCCCCATCGAGGCCTTGTATTTGTTTGTGGGACAGATGTTTACTCATGTCTCCCAGTCAACTGGATGGGTATCTGCACCTTAGCCTTCCTCACTCCTCAGATGAAAATTGTTTCTAACAACCAGACTCTCACCGTACCTCTGGAAGCACATATGCATTCAAAAACAAGCATCCAGTTTATACTCCTACTAGTTAGTCTGGGAATCATGGCTGGGATAGGTATGGGGATAGGAAAAATTGCTTCATCCACGACCTTTTAACAGACACTATCCAAACACTTGAGAGAGTGGCCAAATCTTTAGTGGCCTTACAGGACCAATTAGATACCCTGGCTGAGGTGGTTTTACAAAATTGGGGGGGCCTATAGGAAATAGATGGGGAAACAGTGGAAACAGTGTCCGACTTTATTTTTTGGGGTTCCAAAATCACTGCAGATGGTGACTGCAGCCATGAAATTAAAAGACGCTTACTCCTTCGAAGAAAAGTTATGACCAACCTAGACAGCATATTCAAAAGCAGAGACATTACTTTGCCAACTAAGGTCCATCTAGTCAAGGCTATGGTTTTTCCTGTGGTCATGTATGGATGTGAGAGTTGGACTGTGAAGAAAGCTGAGCACCGAAGAATTGATGCTTTTGAACTGTGGTGTTGGAGAAGACTCTTGAGAGTCCCTTGGACTACAAGGAGATCCAACCAGTCCATTCTGAAGGAGATCAGCCCTGGGATTTCATTGGAGGGAATGACACTGAAGCTGAAATTCCAGTACTTTGGCCACCTCATGAGAAGTGTTGACTCATTGGAAAAGACTCTGATGGTGGGAGGGATTGGGGGCAGGAGGAGAAGGGGATGACCAAGGATGAGATGGCTGGATGGCATCACTGACTCGATGGACGTGAGTCTGAGTGAACTCTGGGAGTTGGTGATGGACAGGGAGGCCTGGCGTGCTGCAATTCATGGGGTCACAAAGAGTCGGACACGACTGGGTGACTGAACTGAACTGAACTGAGACATACTTTGGAAAACTCATCAGTGGCCACAGGACTGGAAAATTAATTCACTGGTGATCTTCTAATTATTTCTAGTGATAAGGTTAATAGATACCTTCGTACTCTTTCAAAGGGGAAAAGAACTTCAACATAATTTGATTTATACTTATTATGATTCAGCTAGCAAAATAAAATAAAAATAGCAGCAGCAAAACCTCAACTCTGCCATTCAAACATCAATTTGGAATCTAAATGATCTATAGTTATATAAACAGCATGTTTCAGGGGGTTTATGATCACGCCCACAGGGAAAAAACAGTCCCCTTACATATGCCAACTTTGACACTGGGTATAGCTAAGTTGAGGCACTATAGAAAGCCAAGACTGGAATCGGAAACAGCTACATACCACTAATTACAAAGGGGTCTGATGGTTCTGGAACAGGCCAAAAAGACAGGGATAACATAGCAAGGCAGGTTCTGGGTCAGTGAGACAGTTGGCTTTACTGCTCAGCAGTAAAGAATCCGCCTGCAATGAAGGAGATGCAGAGATATGAGTGATTCCTGGGTCAGGAAGATCCCCTGGAGGAGGAAATGGCAACTCACACCAGTATTCTTGCCTGGGAAATCCCATGGACAGAGCAGCCTGGCAGGCTATGGTCCATGGGTTTGCAAAGCGTTGGACATCACTGAACGACTTCAAGTGGGAAAAAAACAAAAACAAAAACCCAAGGTAAGAATAGTCAGGAAAATTAAGAGCCAGGGTCAGCTCTTTTTGTGGGTAGACTATGCTTACTTAACCTGCTCTTCCATTATGCCCTATTCTGTGCACATATTCATCAATGTTCGGGGGAAAATTGTAATTACAGATGTCTGACATCATGGACATCAAGACCACGAGATGCTAAATCTCTAGCAATCAATATTTGCATTTTACCCAAAGAGTAAAGCCAAAAAAAAAATGTAGACACATTCTGGTAGAAACTAACCCAAGACATATCTGTTGGCTAATATCTAATCTGGTGAACTACTACTAATATTAAAACACTTAATGAAAATGAGAAGTGATGGTTATAGCCGTCAATATTGTGCTGGCAAATCACAACACAATAGATACTGCATTCAAATGGTCCTGGATCATCTGAACCATTCAAAGATATATGCTTTTCAGGTAAATTAGGAGAATGTCTCCCACTGCCAACTATTACCTCAATATCCAAGTTTAAACATTAGTCTGAGCTATTTCTCAGAATCTGATTAATATTCAGAACTCTAACAGTTACAGTTCTTGGATCTGCAAACGAGGGCAGATCTTAGAAATGGATTCTATAAAAGGGTGCTATTACTCAGGCAAGCCCAGGCACTGTACACTTTTTTTAAACATTAATTTTACATTTATTATTAAAAATGTAGATAGGCTTGTAAATAGAGAATTCCGCCTAGTAGAATGCCATATTATTATCAAGGGAGTGCTGCACTAAACCAAATATAACATAATAAACAATATTCATATTTAGATAAAGAAATCAAATAAACAGTGTTGAAAGGAGTGTTTCTTTTGTACATGCATCATTATACACTCTTTTATGAGTAAGATTATTTTCTTATTACTTTATCTTATCAATTATGTACTACAGATCACTTTCCTTCCAGTTTAATTATAATTTTGCTCATGCATTTGTTATTACCAAATCAATACAACAGAGTATAATGCATTATAAGCAAATATGCTATTGTGTGATTAGTACTATAGGAAATTTCAAATAAGCCATTTGTTGGAATCACCATAACTCTTCTTTAACATGATAAAAAGTTTAGTTTATCCTTGTGTTTAGGTATTTTGTGTGGGAGCTGGGATGGTCTCTTAGATTTGTCATAATTTAGGGAGAATAGGTCAAGACATTGCCCACTCTCCAAACTAGTGACCAGTCATTGAGTCTAGCTGTCCCCAGCAAGGCCTTGAGTAAGACAAGTCCTCTGTTGAGGACATTACTAAGACGGATTCAACTGTGAGCTAGCAGCATCCAAACTCTCCCACAGCTGTGGTAGTGAGTGTCTTGGTCCTGCAGGGAGATTGATGATGCATCACAGAATCAACTTCTGACTCCAGCTTTTACCTCTGAAGAGTGATCATTAAAAATAATCAGGCATTTATCCTCCCTTTTTGAAATGAACTATCAGAATAACAACAAAGCATTAATGGATGAGGGAAAATTTTCTGTAAGGAAAAAATCCTAGCTAACAACTACAAAAGGAATAGAATCACATTTTATAAGTCCACTATAAAAATTTGATTCAGAGAATGGTCATCAATAGATGCCAAACTTATTAAGGGATATGCTGAAAAGATCAGAGTGTCATCACCTGAAAGTCATGAATTAATTTTAGTATCATAAAACTGGCACATTATGGGCAAATGAAGTACACATGCCACTTAAGTGTTTTGGTAAAAAAAAAAATATTGGAATCTGACTTTAGATCTGAATTTAAGCCTACAGAATAAGAGAAAGAAGTTAAACTGCACCACAAAGAAGCAACAGTCAAATCCAGGAAGTGGGTCATATTTCTTCAGCATGCTGATGGCTTGAAAAAAATAAGATGAATGTGGGGGAGATGGGGGGAAGGAGGCTTAAAATAAATAATAGCCATAAACAACATGTGAACTGTCTTGTTTAGATCCTAATTTAAACAAACTATAAAAAGACATTTTGAAGAAAATCAGTGAAAGTTGAATATGGAGTGGGTATTAAATAATATTAAGGAATTACTTATTAATTTTTACAATTTTAAACTGCAATATTGTATAACTGTAGCTGGTACAAAGTTTTAAATGCTCTCTGTCGATCGCTCTGTTCTCTGTTACCATGCAGAAACCACTGAGAGACATGGATACCAAGGTTGCTTGATAAATGATCAGCCCTGAAGCAAAAGATAAAGTCAGGGCTCAGTAGGTGTGACTTGGGGGCTTAGTTGGTTGGCGGTTATGTGGGATCTTCCTGGGCCAGGTTTGGAACCTGTGTCCCCTACATTGGCAGGTGGATTCTTAACCACTGGACCACAAGGGAAACACCTGAGTGCTTATTCTAATACCGCCATCAAGTCATTAGGTTTACTTTCATTAGTAGGATTCTGAAGTAACATATTGGGATATGAATTAAGAGTTTGGTTTTGGATATGTTAACTTAGAGATTCCTATGATACATTGAAATGAACGTTGAGAATGTAGTTGGATATGGGTTTAGAGATTAGAGGATCCATTTGGGCTGCATGTAAGTATAAATGGCATTGATGATGGATGAGACCATCTAGGTAAGAGAGTGTAGATTCATTTTTCAGTAATCAGTGGTCATTGATCATCTGTTGTGATAAGAGTGCTAGGTGTTTGCGATCTATTCTGTACCTTATAATCATGGAGGACAGACATGCTGTTAGTAACAAATGTTAGAAAACAATTGTTAGAAAACAATTATCTTGTACAGCAGAAAGCACTAAGTGCTGTGGTGAAACATGAGAGGGTTCAGGCATGCTGTTTGTATAATATTCTCTGGGAACCGAGTTCCAGAGAAGATTCCAAGGAAGCAATAGCTAACTGAAGCAGAGAAATACAGCTGGGAAATCTTGGAGCTTGTCAGGGAGGTGATCAAACTGTGCTTCTCTCTCATCAATTGCTCTCAAAATATTAAAAAATAAAAAGGAAGAACGTTAAGCTCATGACCCTCTTACTTAATTATATTTTATGCACTAGAAAGTAAGCAGCACTCATTCCAGCTGTAAAACATCTGAAGACAAAACAATAGTAATAGATTTGAAATATGATGCATCTTGAATATCCAAACAATTTCTTAGAGAGAACACAATCTATGTTTCTTAAATAAATGAGCCCAAGAAATTTTAATTTATCATTTTTCAGTACCTCAAGCAATAAATGTTTTTTCCAATTTTGGCACAAACTTTTTCTTGAAAAACCGCAAAATTCTTTTGTTTCTAAGTTAGTTAGCTGTTGTAACAGATGTATATGAACATATTAGTTGAACTATTTATAAACTTTTATTTACTTCACATAAAACATCTCAACAATGGCTCTCAAATAACAAAAGATTCTGCTTGTTCATTTCATTCAGGAAGAAAATTAGAGATACCAGAGGAATATTTCATGCAAAGATGGACTTGATAAAGACAGAAAGTTATGGACCTCACAGAAGATGTTAAGAAGAGGTGGCAAGAATACACAGAAGAACAGTACCAAAAAGATCTTCACGACCCAGATAATCACGATGGTGTGATCACTGACCTAGAGCGAGACACCCTGGAATGTGAAGTCAAGTGGGCCTTATAAAGCATCCCTATGAACAAAGCTAGTGGAGGTGATGGAATTCCAGCTGAGCTGTTCAGATCCTGAAAGATGATGCTGTGAAAGTGCTGTACTCAATATGCCAGCAAATTTGGAAAACTCAGCAGTGGCCACAGGACTGGAAAAGGTCAGTTTTCATTCTAATCCCAAAGTAAGACAATGCCAAAGAATGCCCAAACTACCGCACAATTGCACTCATCTCACACGCTAGTAAAGTAATGCTCACAATTCTCCAAGCCAGGCTTCTGCAATACATGAACCGTGAACTTCCAGATGTTCAAGCTGGTTTTAGAAAAGGCAGAGAAACCAGAGATCAAATTGCCTACATCTGCTGGATCATTGAAAAAGCAAGAGAGTTTCAGAAAAACTGAAATTGCTTTATTGACTATGCCAAACCTTTGACTGTGTGGATCACAATAAACTTTGGAAAACTATTCATGAGATGGGAATACCAGACCACCTGACCTGCCTCTTGAGAAACCTATATGCAGATCAGGAAGCAACAGTTAGAACTAGACATGGAACAATAGACTGGTTCCAAATAGGAAAAGAAGTACGTCAAGGCTGTATATTGCCACTCTGCTTATTTAACTTATATGCAGAGTACATCATGAGAAAGGCTGGGCTGGAAGAAGCACAACCTGGAATCAAGATTTCCAGGAGAGGGCTGTCCTAAGATGGTGGAGGAATAGGATGGGGAGACCACTTTCTCCCCCACAAATTCATCAAAAGAACATTTCAACGCTGAGTAAATTCTACAAAACAACTTCTGAATGCTGGCAGAGGACATCAGGCACCCAGAAAAGCAGATGATTGTCTTCAAAAACAGGTAGGAAAAATATAAAAGACGAAAAAAGACAAAGGAGGTAGGGAGGGAGCTCCATCCTGGGAAGAGAGTCCCGTCCAGGTAAGGGAGTATTAAGAAGAGAGGAGTTTCCAAATACCAGGAAACACTCTCACTGCTGAGTCTGTGGCGAGCCTTGGAATCACAGAGGGCAACATAACAGGGAAGAAAAAAAATAAAATAAAATATTTAAAATACAAATATTAATAAACCAACAAGTATTACTTATTAATATTTATTAATAAAATATTTAAATATTTAATAAATAAATAAATAAATAAAACCAACAGATTACAAGCCCAACAGTAACACCCCCAGCGGAGAAGCAGTGCAGACGCCTGCATCTGCCACTAGCAAGTGGGAGCTGGGCAGGGAGGCGTGGGCTGCAGTGCTTTTTAAGAATCAGGCTGGAATGCCCCAAATGTAACCAGAGCGAACTAACTTGGGCTAGCGTATCAGACTGTGGGATAGCTACCACGTGAAAAGCTTAACATAAGACACCACCAGGACTGCTCATAGAACAAAGGATGGAACAGAAATAGCTGGCTGCAGACCATTCCCCTCCAGTGACAGGCAGCTAGATCCATAAGGGCTGGAAGGGGGCAATCACAGCCCCGGTGAGATTTTACCTACCAAACTGCAAGCAGGCTTCTTTGCTAACTAAGACTTCTTGGGGTTCTGGACAGTCACCACTGCCTGAAAAGGGGCGCCAGTGGTACACCCAGAAAACTGAGCAGCAGGGAAAGGCAATAAGTTGCAGTGACCGCCCTCACCAAACACCTGAGCTACTCGGTCCTGGGAAGGGTACAAAACGCAGGCCTAACTGAATCTGTGCCTCTGAGGGCTACCTGAGAGCTGAGCCTGAGAGGCTTAGACTGGGGAGGTGCATGCAGCCTAAGGCTGGCCTCAGATGGTTCCTGGCAGAGCAACGTAGAGCCTGAGCAGTGTGCGCCATGTGCAGGGGCTTGCCCAGCATGGCTGAGACACTGTGAACACACGCCAGTGTTATTTGTTTGCAGCATCCCTCCCGCCCGCGACTGAACAAGTGAGCCTAAAAAAAAAAAAAAAAAGTGTCCACCACCGCCCCCACTTGTGTCAGGGCGGAAATCAGCCACTGAAGAGACCAGCAAACAGAAGAAGCTAAACAGAAGGAACCACCTTGGAAGTGACCCCACACTGCCCACAACACCAGAGAAAGTCCCAGAAATATCTTTACTATTTTTACGACCATTCTCTCTCTCTCTCTCTCTTTTTTTGTTGATATTGTCGTTTGATTGTTTTTTTCTTCTTTTCATTTTCTTCTCCTTTTGTTTAACGTTTTAAAATTTTTAAGTCTTCTATTTCTCCTTTAATTTTAATTTTTATAACCTATCACTTTTCAAAAGAAAAAGACCCCATTTTTAAAGCAAATGCTGTATATATTTCTTTTGGTGGTTGTTGTTGTTCTTTTTAAATAATTCTCGTGACTTTTTTTTCTTCTTGTTCTTCTTTTCTTTAATATTGTATTTTTGAAAATCCAACCTCTAACTCTAGATTTTTAATCTTTGCTTTTTGGAATTTGTTGTCAATTGTGTACATTTAACCCAAAACCTGTGGGACACTATAAAAACAGTGCAAAGAGGAAAGTTCATAGCAATAGAGGCATACCTCCAGAAACAAGAAAAAAGTCAAATAAATAACCTAACTCTACACCTAAAGCAACTAGAAAAGGAAGAAATGGAGAACCCCAGAGTTAGTAGAAGGAGAGAAATCTTAAAAATTAAGGCAGAAATAAATGCAAAAGAAACAAAAGAGACCATAGCAAAAATCAACAAAGCCAAAATCTGGTTCTTTGAAAGGATAAATAAAATTGACAAACCATTAGCCAGACTCATCAAGAAACAAAGGGAGAAAAATCAAATCAATAAAATTAGAAATGAAAATGGAGAGATCACAACAGAAAACACAGAAATACAAAGGATCATAAGAGACTACTATCAGCAATTATATGGCAATAAAATGGACAACGTGGAAGAAATGGACAAATTCTTAGAAAAGTACAACTTTCCAAAACTGAACCAGGAAGACATAGAAAATCTTAACAGACCCATCACAAGCATGGAAATTGAAACTGTAATCAGAAATCTTCCAGCAAACAAAAGCCCAGGTCCAGACGGCTTCACAGCTGAATTCTACCAAAAATTTCGAGAAGAGTCAACACCTATCCTACTCAAACTCTTCCAGAAAATTGCAGAGGAAGGGAAACTTCCAAACTCATTCTATGAGGCCACCATCACTCTAATACCAAAACCTGACAAAGATGCCACAAAAAAGAAAACTACAGGCCAATATCACTGATGAACATAGATGCAAAAATCCCTAACAAAATTCTAGCAATCAGCATCCAACAACACATTAAAAAGATCATACATCAGGACCAAGTGGGCTTTATCCAAGGGATGCAAGGATTCTTCAATATCCGCAAATCAATCAATGTAGTTCACCACATTAACAAATTGAAAAATAAAAGCCATATGATTATCTCAATAGATGCAGAGGAGGCCTTTGACAAAATTCAACATCCATCTATGATAAAAACTCTCCAGAAAGCAAGAATAGAAGGAACATACCTCAACATAATAAAAGCTATCTATGACAAACCCACAGCAAACATTATCCTCAATGGTGAAAAATTGAAAGCATTTCCCCTAAAGTCAGGAATAAGACAAGGGTGCCCACTTTCACTGCTACTATTCAACATAGTTCTGGAAGTTTTAGTCATAGCAATTAGAGCAGAAAAAGAAATAAAAGGAATCCAAATTGGAAAAGAAGAAGTAAAACTCTCACTGTTTGCAGATGACATGATCCTCTACATAGAAAACCCTAAAGACTCCACCAGAAAATTACTAGAGCTAATCAATGAATATAATAAAGTTGCAGGATATAAAATCAACACACAGAAATCCCTTGCATTCCTATACACTAATAATGAGAAAGTAGAAAGAGAAATTAAGGAAACAGTTCCATTCACCATTGCAATGAAAAGAATAAAATACTTAGGAACATATCTACCTAAAAGACCTATATATAGAAAACTATAAAACACTGATGAAAGAAATCAAAGAAGACACTAATAGATGGAGAAATATACCATGTTCATGGATTGGAAGAATCAATATAGTGAAAACGAGTATACTACCCAAAGCAATCTACAGATTCAATGCAATCCCTATCAAGCTACCAGCAGTATTTTTCACAGAACTAGAACAAATAATTTCACAATTTGTATGGAAATACAAAAAACCTCGAATAGCCAAAGCAATCTTGAGAAAGAAGAATGGAACTGGAAGAATCAACCTGCCTGACTTCAGGCTCTACTACAAAGCTACAGTCATCAAGACAGTATGGTACTGGCACAAAGACAGAAATATAGATCAATGGAACAAAATAGAAAGCCCAGAGATAAATCCACACACCTATGGACACCTTATCTTCAACAAAGGAGGCAAGAATATACAATGGAGTAAAGACAATCTCTTTAACAAGTGGTGCTGGGAAAACTGGTCAACCACTTGTAAAAGAATGAAACTAGATCACTTTCTAACACCATACACAGAAATAAACTCAAAATGGATTAAAGATCTAAATGTAAGACCAGAAACTATAAACTCCTAGAGGAGAACATGGGCAAAACACTCTCCGACATAAACCACAGCAGGATCCTCTATGACCCACCTCCCAGAATATTGGAAATAAAAGCAAAAATAAACAAATGGGACCTAATTAAAATTAAAAGCTTCTGCACAACAAAGGAAACTATAAGCAAGGTGAAAAGATAGCCTTCTGAACGAGAGAAAAAAATAGCAAATGAAGCAACTGACAAACAGCTAATCTCAAAAGTAAACAAGCAACTTATGCAGCTCAACTCCAGAAAAATAAATGACCAATCAAAAAATGGGCCAAAGAACTAAATAGACATTTCTCCAAAGAAGACATACGGATGGCTAACAAACACATGAAAAGATGCTCAACATCACTCATTATGAGAGAAATGAAAATCAAAACCACAATGAGGTACTATTTCACATCAGTCAGAATGGCTGCGATCCAAAAGTGTACAAGCAATAAATGCTGGAGAGGGTGTGGAGAAAAGGGAACCATCTGACATTGTTGGTGGGAATGCAAACTAGTGCAGCCAGTATGGAGAAGAGTGTGGAGATCCCTTAAAAAATTGCAAATAGAACTGCCTTATGACCCAGCAATCCCACTGCTGGGCATACACACCAAGGAAACCAGAATTGAAAGAGACACATGTACCCCAATATTCATTGCAGCACTGTTTATAATAGCCAGGACATGAAAGCAACCTAGATGTCCATCAGCAGATGAATGGATAAGAAAGCAGTGGTACATATACACAATGGAGTATTACTCAGCCATTAAAAAGAATA
>NW_024070188.1:0-149256 GCF_014754425.2 Oryx dammah | reverse complement strand
TATTCTTTTTAATGGCTGAGTAATACTCCATTGTGTATATGTACCACAGCTTTATCCATTCATCTACTGATGGACATCTAGGTTGTTTTCATGTCCTGGCTATTATAAACAGTGCTGCAATGAACATTGGGGTACACGTGTCTCTTTCAATTCTGGTTTCCTCAGTGTGTATGCCCAGCAGTGGGATTGCTGGGTCATAAGGCAGTTCTATTTGCAATTTTTTAAAAGGAATCTCCACACGGTTCTCCATAGTGGCTGCACTAGTTTACATTCCCACCAACAGTGTCAGAGGGTTCCCTTTTCTCCACACCCTCTCCAGCATTTATTGCTTGTAGACTTTTGGATCGCAGCCATTCTGACTGGTGTGAGATGGTACCTGATTGTGGTTTTGATTTTCATTTCTCTGATAATGAGTGATGTTGAGCATCTTTTCAGGTGTTTGTTAGCCATCCATATGTCCCATATGTCTTCTTTGGAGAAATGTCTATTTAGGTCTTTGGCCCATTTATTTGACTGGGTCGTTTATTTTTCTGGAGTTGAGTTGCATAAGTTGCTTGTATACTTTTGAGATTAGTTGTTTGTCAGTTGCTTCATTTGCTATTGTTTCCTCCCATTCAGAAGGCTGTCTTTTCACCTTGCTTATAGTTTCCTTTGTTGTGCAGAAGCTTTTAATTTTAATTAGGTCCCATTTGTTTATTTTTGCTTTTATTTCCAATATTCTGGGAGGTGGGTCATAGAGGATCCTGCTGTGGTTTATGTCGGAGAGTGTTTTGCTTATGTTCTCCTCTAGGAGTTTTATAGTTTCTGGTCTTAAATTTAGATCTTTAATCCATTTTGAGTTTATTTCTGTGTGTGGTGTTAGAAAGTGATCTAGTTTCATTCTTTTACAAGTGGTTGACCAGTTTTCCCAGCACCACTTGTTAAAGAGATTGTCTTTACTCCATTGTATGTTCTTGCCTCCTTTGTCGATGATAAGGTGTCCATAGGTGTGTGGATTTATCTCTGGGCTTTCTATTTTGTTCCATTGATCTATATTTCTGTCTTTGTGCCAGTACCATACTGTCTTGATGACTGTGGCTTTGTAGTAGAGCCTGAAGTCAGGCAAGTTGATTCATCCAGTTCCATTCTTCTTTCTCAAGATTGCTTTGGCTATTCGAGGGTTTTTGTATTTCCATACAAATTGTGAAATTATTTGTCGTAGTTCTGTGAAAAATACCGCTGGTAGCTTGATAGGGATTGCATTGAATCTGTAGATTGCTTTGGATAGTATACTCATTTTCACTATATTGATTCTTCCGATCCATGAACATGGTATATTTCTCCATCTATTAGTGTCCTCTTTGATTTCTTTCATCAGTGTTTCATAGTTTTCTATATATAGGTCTTTTAGGTAGATATATTCCTAAGTATTTTATTCTTTTCATTGCAATGGTGAATGGAATTGTTTCCTTAATTTCTTTTTCTACTTTCTCATTATTAGTGTATAGGAATGCAAGGGATTTCTGTGTGTTGATTTTATTTCCTGCAACTTTATTATATTCATTGATTAGCTCTAGTAATTTTCTGGTAGAGTCTTTAGGGTTTTCTATGTAGAGGATCATGTCATCTGCAAACAGTGAGAGTTTTACTTCTTCTTTTCCAATTTGGATTCCTTTTATTTCTTTTTCTGCTCTGATTGTTATGACTAAAACTTCCAGAACTATTTTGAATAGTAGCGGTGAAAGTGGGCACCCTTGTCTTGTTCCTGACTTTAGGGGAAATGCTCTCAATTTTTCACCATTGAGGATAATGTTTGCTGTGGGTTTGTCATAGATAGCTTTTATTATGTTGAGGTATGTTCCTTCTATTCCTGCTTTCTGGAGAGTTTTTATCATAAATGGATGTTGAATTTTGTCAAAGGCCTTCTCTGCATCTATTGAGATAATCATATGGCTTTTATTTTTCAATTTGTTAATGTGGTGTATTACATTGATTGATTTGTGGATATTGAAGAATCCTTGCATCCCTGGGATAAAGCCCACTTGGTCATGATGTATGATCTTTTTAATGTGTTGTTGGATGCTGATTGCTAGAATTTTGTTGAGGATTTTTTCATCTATGTTCATCAGTGATATTGGCCTGTAGTTTTCTTTTTTTGTGTGGCATCTTTGTCAGGTTTTGGTATTAGGGTGATGGTGGCCTCATAGAATGAGTTTGGAAGTTTACCTTCCTCTGCAATTTTCTGGAAGAGTTTGAGTAGGATAGGTGTTAGCTCTTCTCGAAATTTTTGGTAGAATTCAGCTGTGAAGCCGTCTGGACCTAGGGTTTTGTTTGCTGGAAGATTTCTGATTACAGTTTCAATTTCCATGCTTGTGATGGGTCTGTTAAGATTTTCTATTTCTTCCTGGTTCAGTTTTGTAAAGTTGTACTTTTCTAAGAATTTGTCCATTTCTTCCACGTTGTCCATTTTATTGCCATATAATTGCTAATAGTAGTCTCTTATGATCCTTTGTATTTCTGTGTTGTCTGTTGTGATCTCTCCATTTTCATTTCTAATTTTATTGATTTGATTTTTCTCCCTTTGTTTCTTGATGAGTCTGGCTAATGGTTTGTCAATTTTATTTATCCTTTCAAGGAACCAGTTTTTGGCTTTATTGATTTTTGCTATGGTCTCTTTTGTTTCTTTTGCATTTATTTCTGCCCTAATTTTTAAGATTTCTTTCCTTCTACTAACTCTGGAGTTCTCCATTTCTTCCTTTACTAGTTGCTTTAGGTGTAGAGTTAGGTTATTTATTTGACTTTTTTCTTGTTTCTGGAGGTATGCCTGTATTGCTATGAACTTTCCTCTTAGCACTGCTTTTATAGTGTCCCACAGGTTTTGGGTTGTTGTGTTTTCATTTTCATTAGTTTCTATGCATATTTTGATTTCTTTTTTGATTTCTTCTGTGATTTGTTGGTTATTCAGAAGTGTGTTGTTCAGCCTCCATATGTTGGAATTTTTCATAGTTTTTCTCCTGTAATTGAGATATAATCTTATTGCATTATGGTCAGAAAAGATGCTTGTAATGATTTCATTTTTTTTGAATTTATCAAGGTTGGATTTATGGCCCAGGATGTGATCTATCCTGGAGAAGGTTCCATGAGCACTTGAGAAAAAGGTGAAATTCATTGTTTTGGGGTGAAATGTCCTATAGATATCAATGAGGTCTAACTGGTCTATTGTATCACTTAAAGTTTGCGTTTCTTTTTTAATTTTGTGTTTAGTTGATCTGTCCATAGTTGTGAGTGGGGTATTAAAGTCTCCCACTCTTATTGTGTTATTGTTAATTTCCCCTTTCATACTTGTTAGCATTTGTCTTACATATTGTGGTGCTCCTATGTTGGGTGCATATATATTTATAATTGTTATATCTTCTTCTTGGATTGATCCTTTGATCATTATGTAGTGGCCTTCTTTGTCTCTTTTCACAGCCTTTGTTTTAAAGTCTATTTTATTGGATATGAGTATTGTTACTCCTGCTTTCTTTTGGTCTCTATTTGCGTGGAATATCTTTTTCCAACCCTTCACTTTCAGTCTGTATGTGTCCCTTGTTTTTAGGTGGGTCTCTTGTAGGCAGCATATAGAGGGGTCTTGTTTTTGTATCCATTAAACCAGTCTTTGCCTTTTGATTGCGGAATTCAACCCATTTACGTTTAAGGTAATTATTGATAAGTATGATCCCATTGCCATTTACTTTATTGTTTTGGGTTTGGGTTTATACACCCTTTTTGTGTTTCTTGTCTGGAGAATATCCTTTAGCATTTGTTGGAGAGCTGGTTTGTTGGTGCTGAATTCTCTCAGCTTTTGTTTGTCTGTAAAGCTTTTGATATCTCCTTCATATTTGAATGAGATCCTTGCTGGGTACATTAATCTGGGCTGTTGGTTATTTTCTTTCATCACTTTAAGTATGTCTTGCCATTACCTCCTGGCCTGAAGATTTTCTATTGAGAGATCTGCAGTTATCCTTATGGGAATCCCCTTGTGTGTTATTTGTTGTTTTTCCCTTGGTGCTTTTAATATTTGTTCTTTGTGTTTGATCTTTGTTAATTTGATTAATATGTGTCTTGGAGTGTTTCACTTTGGGTTTATCCTGTTTCGAACTCTCTGGGTTTTTTGGACTTGGGTGATTATTTCCTTCCCCAGTTTAGGGAAGTTTTCAACTATTATCTCCTCAAGTATTTTCTCATGGTCTTTCTTTTTGTCTTCTTCTTCTGGGACTCCTATAATTCGAATGCTGGAGCGTTTCATATTGTCCTGGAGGTCTCTGAGATTGTCCTCATTTATTTTAATTCGTTTTTCTTTTTTCCTCTCTGATTCATTTATTTCTACCATTCTATCTTCTATTTCACTAATCCTATCTTCTGCTTCCATTATTGTACTATTTGTTGCCTTCAGAGTGTTTCTGATCTCATTTATTGCATTATTCATTAAATATTGACTCTTTTTTATTTCTTCTAGGTCCTTGTTAAACCTTTCTTGCATCTTCTCAGTCCTTGTCTCCAGGCTATTTATATGTGATTCCATTGTGATTTCAAGATTTTCGATCATTTTCACTATCATTATTCGGAATTCTTTCTCAGGTAGATTCCCTATCTCTTCCTCTTTTGTTTGGTTTGGTGGGCATTTCTCCTGTTCCTTTACCTGCTAAGTATTCCTCTGTCTCTTCATCTTGGTTATATTGCTGCGTTTCGGGTGGCCTTCTGTATTCTGGGAATTTGTGGAGTTCTCTTTATTATGGAGTTTCCTTGCTGTGGGTGGGGTTGTATCAGTAGCTTGTTAAGGTTTCTTGGTTAGGGAAGCGTGTTTTGGAATTCTGGTGTGTGGAGCTGGATTTCTTCTCTCTAGAGTGCAGTGAAGTGTCCAGTAATGAGTTATGAGACGTCAGTGGTTTTGGGGTAACTTGAGCTGCCTGTATATTGAAGCTCAGGGGTGTGTTCTTGTGTTGCTGGAGAATTTGTGTGGTATGTCTTGCTCTGGAACTTGTTGGCCCTTGGGTGGTGCTTGGTTTCAGTGTAGGTATGGAGGCATTTGATGAGCTGCTATCGATTAATGTTCCCTGGATTGTGGAGTTCTCTGACGTTTTCAGGATTTGGACTTAAGCCTCCTGCTTCTGGTTTTCAGTTTTATGTTTACATTAACCTCAAGACTTCTCCATCTATACAGCACCGATGATAAAACATCTAGGTTAAGATGAAAAGTTTCTCCACATTGAGGGACACCCAGAGAGGTTCACTGAGTTACATGGAGAAGAGAAGAGGGAGGGGTTAGTTAGAGGTGACTGGAATGAGATGAGGTGGGATCAAAAGAGGAGAGAGCAAGCTAGCCAGTAATCACTTCCTTATGTGTGCTCCACAGTCTGGACTGCTCAGAGATGTTCACGGAGTTATACAGGGAAGAGGAGAGGGAGGAAGTAGACAGAGGTGGCCAGGAGGATAAAAGAGGGAAATGAAAAGGAGAGAGACAGATCCAGCCAGTAACCAGTTCCTGAAGTGTTCTCTACCGTCTGGAACACACAGAGATTCACAGAGTTGGGTAAAGAAGAGAAGAGGGAGGGAGGAGACAGAGATAACTTGGTGGAGAAAAAGGAGAGTCCAAAGGAGGAGAGAGTGGTCAAGCCAGTAATCTTGCTCTCAGGTAAAATTGGGAACTGAAGTTTGGGTTTTTAAATGTACAAAATTAACAACAAATACCAAAAAGCAAAGATTAAAAATCTAGAGTAGAGTTTGGATTTTCAAAAATGCAATATTAAAGAGAAGAAGAAGAAGAAGAAGAAGAAGAAGAAGAAGAAGAAGAAGAAGAAAAATCAGTCACAAGAATTATTAAACAACAACAACAACAACCACAAAAAAATATACATGGCATTTGCTTTAAAAATAGGGTCTTTTTTATTTTTTGAAAAGTGATAGTAGGTTATAAAAATAAAAATTAAAGGAGAAATAGAGGACTTAGAAATTTAAAAAAGTTAAAAAAAGAAAAAGAAAAACAATCAAACAACAAAATTAGCAGAGAGAGAGAGAGAGAGAGAGAATGATGGTAAAAATAGTAAAGGTATATCTGGGACTTTCTCTGGTGTTGTGGGCAGTGTGGGGTCACTTCCCGGGCAGTTCCCTCTGTTTATCTTCTTCTGTTTGCTGCTCTCTTCAGTGTCTGATTTCTGCCCTGACACAAGGGGGGTGGTGGTGGTGGACACTTTTTTTTTTTTTTTTAGGCTCACTTTTCAGTCGTGCTGTGGGGACGGAGGGATGCTGCAAACAAATAACACTGGTGTGTGCTCGCAGTGCCTCAGCCACGCTGGGCCTGCCCCTGCTTACGGCGCACACCGCTCAGGCTCTATTTTGCTCTGCCGGGAACCGTCTGAGGCTGGCCCTAGGCTGCATGCACCTCCTTGGTCTAAGCCGCTCAGGCTTGGCTCTCAGGTAGCCCTCAGAGGTGCAGATTTGGTTGGGCCTGCGTTTTGTGCCCTTCCCAGGTCCGAGTAGCTCAGGTGTTTGGCGAGCACGGTTACAGTGACTTATTGCCTTTCCTGTCTCTGCTGCTCAGTTTTCTGGGTGTACCACTGGCTCCCCTTCTCATGTGGTTGATGACTGTCCAGAACCCGAAGAAGATTTAGCAAAGAAGCCTGCTTGCAGATTGGTAGGTAATGTCTCTCTGGGGCTGTGATTGCCCCCTTCCAGCCCTTATGGCTCTGGCTGCCTGCCACCAGAGGGGGATGGTCTGCAGCCAGCATTTCTGTTCCATCCTTTGTTCTGTGCACAATCCTGGTGGTGTCTTATGTTAGAGCTTTTCGTGTGGTAGCTATCCCACAGTCTGGTATGCTAGCCCAAGTTAGTTCACTCTGGTTACACTCCGGGCATTCCGGCCTGATTCTTAAAAAGCACTGTTGCCTGCACCTCCCTGCCCAGCCCCAACTTGCTAGTGGCAGATGCAGGTGTCTGCACTGCTTCTCCTCTGGGGGAGTTACTGTTGGGCTTGTAATCTGTTGGTTTTAATTATTTATTTATTTTTCTTTCCTGTTATGTTGCCCTCTGTGCTTCCAAGGCTCGCCACAGACTTGGCAGTGAGAGTGTTTCCTGGTGTTTGGAAACTTCTCTCTTTTTAATACTCCCTTCCTGGGATGGGACTCCCTTCCTGGGATGGGACTCTGTTCCTGGGATGGAGCTCCCTCCCTACCTCCTTTGTCTCTTTTTTCGTCTTTTATATTTTTTCCTACATGTTTTTGAAGACAATGATCTGCTTTTCTGGGTGCCTGATGTCCTCTGCCAGCATTGTTTTGTGGAATTTACTCAGCGTTGAACTGTTCTTTTGATGAATTTTTGAGGGAGAAAATGGTATCCCCGTCCTATTCCTCCACCATCTTAGGACCGCCCCACCACCCCCGCCATCTTAGGACCGCTCCCCTCTGCTTTTTAGTATGCTATCTAGGTTGGTCATAACTTTCTTTCCAAGGAGTAAGTGTCTTTTAATTTCATGGCTGCAATCACCTTCTGCAGTCATTTTGAAGCACCCCCCCCAAATAACGTCTGACACTGTTTCCACTGTTTCCCCATATATTTCCCAAAACTGATGGGACCAGACGCCATGATCTTATTAGTTTTCTGATTGTTGAGTTTTAAGCCAACTTTTTCACTCTTCTCCTTTATTTTCATCAAGAAGCTTTTTAGTTCCTCTTCTCTTTCTACCATAAAGGTGGTGTCATTAGCATATCTGAGGTTATTGATATTTCTCCCAGCAATCTTGATTCCAGCTTGTGCTTCTTCCAGCTGAGCGTTTCTCAGGATGTACTCTGCATATAAGTTAAATAAGCAGGGTGACAATATACAGCACTGATGCACTCCTTTTCCTATTTGGAACCAGTCTGTTGTTCCATGTCCAGTTCTAACTGTTGCTTCCTGACCTGCATACAGATTTCTCAAGAGGCAGGTCAGGTGGTCTGGTATTCCCATCTCTTTCAGAATTTTCTACAGTTTATTGTGATCCACACAGTCAAAGGCTTTGGCATAGTCAATAAAGCAGAAATAGATGTTTTTCTGGAACTCTCTTGCTTTTTCAATGAATCAGTGGATGTTTGCAATTTGATCTCTGGTTCCTCTGCCTTTTCTAAAACCAGCTTGAACATCTGGAAGTTCACGGTTCATGTATTGCTGAAGCCTGGCTTGGAGAATTTTGAGAATTACTACACTAGCGTGTGAGATGAGTGCAATTGTGCAGTAGTTTGAGTATTCTTTGACATTGCCTTTCTTTGGGATTGGAATGAAAACTGACCTTTTCCAGTCCTGTGGCCAGTGCTGAGTTTTCCAAATTTGCTGCCATACTGAGTGCAGCACTTTAACAGCATCATATTTCAGGATTTGAAATAGCTCCACTGGAATTCCATCACCTCCACTAGCTTTTTTGTCTTGATGCTTTCTAAGGCCCACTTGACTTCACATTCCAGGTTGTCTGGCTCTAGGTGAATGATCATACCATCGTGATTATCTGGGTCGTGAAGATCTTTTTGGTACAGTTATTCTGTGTATTTTTGCCACCTCTTCTTAATATCTTCTACTTCTGTTAGGTCCACATCATTTCTGTCCTTTATCAAGCCAATCTTTGCAAGAAATGTTCACTTGGTATCTCTAATTTTCTTCCTGAATGAAATCAACAAGCAGAATCATTTGTTATTTGAGAGCCTCTGTTGAGGTGTGTTATGTGAAATAAAGAGAAGTTTATAAAAAGTTCAACCAATATGTTCATATACATCTGTTACAGCAACTAAGTTAGACACAAAAGAATTTTTCAAAGTTTTTCAAGAAAGAGTTTTTGCCAAAATCTGGAAACAGCATAAATTGCTTGAGGTTCTGAAAAAGGATAAATTAAAAGATATTCTTGGGTTCATTTATTTAAGAAACATAGATTGTGTTCTCTCTAAGAAATTGTTTGGATATTCAAGATGTATCATATTTCAAATCTATTACTATTGTTTGTCTTCAGATGTTTTACAGCTGGAATGAGTGCTGCTTACTTTCTAGTGCATAAAATACAATTAAGTAAGAGGGTCATGAGCTTAACATTCTTCCTTATTTCTTTATATTTTGAGAGCAATTGATGAGAGAGAAGCACAGTTTGATCCCCTCCCTGACAAGCTCCAAGACTTCCCAGCTATATTCTTCTGCTTCAGATAAGTATTGCTTCCTTGGAATCTTCTCTGGAACTCAGTTCCCAGAGACTATTATACAAACAGCATGCCTGAATCCTCTCATGTTTCACCACAGCACTTACTGCTTTCTGTTTTACAAGATAATTGTTTTCCATTTGTTACTACCAGCATGTCTGTCCTCCATGATTATAAGGTACAGAATAGATTGCAGACATCTAGAACATTTAGCACATCAGATGACCAATGACCACTGATTAAAGAGAAATGAATCTACACTCTCTTACCTAGATGGTCTCATCCATCATCAATGCCATTTATATTTATATGCAGCCCAAATGGATCCTCTGATCTCTAAACCCGTATCCAACTATGTTCTTGACATTCATTTCAATGTATCATAGGGACCTTTAAGTCAACATATCCAAAACCAAACTCTTAATTCATACCCCAATATATTACTTCAGACTCCTGCTAATGAAAGTAAAACTAATGACTTGATGGTGGTATTAGAATAAGCACTCAGGGGCTTCCCTCGTGGTCCAGTGATTAAGAATCCACCTGCCAATGTAGGGGACACGGGTTCCTACCCTGGCCCGGGAAGATCCCACATAACTGCCGGCCAACTAAGCTCCTAAGTCACACCTACTGAGCTCATGTGTTACAGCTATTGAAGCCCATGCACCAATGAGAAGCCTAAACACCACAACGAAAATAGCCCCAATTGCCTCAACTAGAGAAAGCCCATGCGCAGCAACAAAGACCCAGTGTAACCAAAAATAAATCAATAAGTTCATTTATTTAAAAAACAAAGAATAAACACTTAGATTCCTGACTTTATCTTTTGCTTCAGGGCTGATCATTTATCAAGCAACCTGGGTATCCATGTTTATCAGTGGTTTCTGCATGGTAACAGAGAACAGAGTGATCGACAGAGAGCATTTAAAAACTTTGTACCAGCTACAGTTATACAATATTGCAGTTTCAAAGTGTACAGTGCCTGGGCTTGCCTGAGTGATAGCACCTTTTTATAAAATCCATTTCTGAGATCTGCCCTCATTTGCAGATCCAAGAACTGTAACTGTTAGAGTTCTGAATATTAATCAGATTCTGAGAAATATCTCAGGCTCATGTTTGAACTTGGATATTAAGGTAATAGTTGGCAGTGGGAGACATTCTCCTAATTTACCTGAAAAGCATATATCTTTCAATGGTTCAGATGATCCAGGACCAGTTGAATGCCATATCTATTTTGTTGTAATTTGCCAGCACAATATTGAAGACCATAACCATCTCTTCCCATTTTCATTAAGTGTTTTAATATTAGTAGTACACCAGATTAGATATTAGCCAACAGATATGTCTTGGGTTGGTTTCTCCCAGAATGTGTCTAAATTTTTTTGGCTTTACTCTTTGGGTAAAATGCAAATGCTGATTGCTACAGATTTAGCGTCTTGTGGCCTTGATGTCCATGATGTCACACATCTGTAATTATGATTTTCCCCAGAACATCGATGAATATGTGCACAGAATAGGGCATAATGGAAGAGCAGGTTAAGTAAACATAGTCTACCCACAAAAAGAGCTGACCCTGGCTCTTCATTTTCCTGACTATTCTGACCTTGTTTTTTTCATTTGAAGTCGTTCAGTGGTGTCCAACACTTTGCAAGCCCGTGGACCACAGCCTGCCAGGCTCCTCTGTCCATGGGATTTCCCAGGCAAGAATACTTGTGTGGGTTGCCATTTCCTCCCCTAGGGGATCTTCCTGGCCCAGGGATCACTCGTGTCTCTGCATCTCCTTCATTGCAGGCGGATTCTTTACTGCTGAGCAGTAAAGCCAACTCTCTAGCTGCCTCAGAACCTGCTTTGCTATGTTATCCCTGTCTTTTGGCCTGTTCCAGAACCATCAGACCCCTCTGTGGTTAGTGGCATGTAGCTGTTTCCGATTCCAGTTTTGGCTTTATTTCCATGTGCCTCAATTTATCTATACTCTGTCAAAGTTGGCATGTGTAAGGGGACCTTGTTTTCCCTGTAAGCATGATCATAAAACCCCTGAAATACGCTGTTAAAATAAGTGCAGGTCATTTAGATTCCAAATTGCTGTTTGAAAGGCAGAGTTGAGGTTTTGCTGCTGCTGTTTTTATTCTATTTTCCTTGCTGAACCATAATGAGTATAAATCAAGTTACATTGAAGTTCTTTTCCCCTTTGAAAGAGTATGAGGGTATCTATTACCCTTATCGCTAGAAATAATTAGAAGATCACCAGTGAATTAATTTTCTAGAGGAATCAGGGGTCATTCTCAGGCCTAGAAGTCAGACAGTGGCCCCAGGTAGGGGCACTGGGAAGCAACTGATGGGCCATGTAAGCAAGAGACCAGTGCACTTACTGATGGGTGTTTTGTAAGATCAATCTGGATTTTAGATTGAGGATTCAGTGCTTAATGCAGAGAGGGACATGTTTCACTTTGCTTGAAAGATGTCCTGTAATCACTATGGAGAATCTCTCAAGATCTGTAGGCATTTCAGCATATTGTAGAAAAGCTGTTACATTGAAAGAATCATCTCAATCCTAATAATATATTCAATGGCTTCAGAGGATCTTATGTGAGAGATATAAAGCAATTAAACTGAAAAAAGAAATGGAAAACAAATTAGGAAGACTTCAAGGAAAACACCACAAGTTTTATTGTCTGTTGAAAAGTGGTACCAGCCTACTTAAAAGAGCTAAAATTTGAGGACCACATGGATCTTCAAATACCTATTTTCCTTAACTAGGCTTTGTTAGGTGTGTTTATTGCAACCAGTATTACCTCTAAGAGTCACTAACAATGTTATTCTTTATCTGTTACCTAAATTCTAGTTAATATATCTTAGAAGTATCAATTCAGAGGTGAGAAAAAAACGTTAAATTGTACAGAAAAATCATTAAGAGCATAATGGAGCTGGTGGAGGTATAATTTGGTAGAAACTCTTCTGCAATTAGGTAGTAATGCAGCAATTTTAAGTGCATATACCTTTTGACCGAGCAATTCCCTTTCTAGGAATGCAATCTATAAATACCTCTGTATATGCAAGCAAAGATTTACACATTACAGCAGGATTTGCAGCAGGAAGACTATAACATAAATGCCCAGTAGGGGGCCATATGAACAAACTGTGGGGAAAATACATTTGCAAATCATATAGCACAAGGGATAAATGCCAACAACATGGAGAACTAAAACTGAACAAAAACAACCTAATTTTAAAATGTGCAAAGATACTGTACAGCAGAGATTGGCCCAGCATAGTAAATCAACTAAATTTCAGTTAAAACAATAAAAAATAATAAACTTGCAAAGGACTTGAATGACATTTCCTGAAGACATACAAATGGCTAACAAGTGAAAAGATGGTCACTTATCACTGCTACTGCTGTTGCTAAGTCGCTTCAGTCGTGTCTGACTCTGTGCAACCCCATAGATGGCAGCCCACCAGGCTCCCCCGTCCCTGGGATTCTCAAGGCAAGAACACTGGAGTGGGTTGCCATTTCCTTCTCCAATGCATGAAAGTGAAAAGTGAAAGTGAAGTCACTCAGTCATGTTCGACTCTTAGCTACCCCATGGACTGTAGCCCGCCAGGCTCCTCCATCCATGGTATTTTCCAGGCAAGAGTACTGGGTGGGATGCCATTGCCTTCTCTGCACTTATCACTAGGGAAATGCAAGTTAAAAATCACCACACCTCAATTAGGATAGCTGCTACTTCATACTACTGGACTATATACTTTGAAATGTTTAGAAAGGTAAACTTTGTTATCACAGTTAAATTTTTTAAAGGATCTGGGAACATCAATTTATGTTTTTTTTCACATTTCTTAAGTTTTCTTGGAGAAATTTAAATAATATATGAAAGTACTGGATTCATGATGGCAGTATGAAGAGACTTGACTGATTCTTAAAACAAGTGTTTAAAAATGTAGAATTCAGTATTTTATGTTTTTGTAAAACCCCAAGTACTTAAATTTGAGTTGAAATTTCCTGTATGGATCTTAAGAACTATAGCATTTTTTACTTAAGGAGTATATACATTTTTACACAGGGTTTTACTATATTTAAAGAAAAGTAAATTTTATCTCCCATAATATTGCCGTTAAGGTCAGTCTTTAAAGAGTTTAAAGCTTCTTCAATGTTGTCAAAGCAGTGAAAAAGAAGCTAACACAGTAAATTTTTTTCTATGATAAAAGAAACAAATTGATATTTCTCAATAGCAGTCTTTAAAGAGTTAAAAGCTTTTTCAATGTTGTCAAAGCAGTGAAAAAGCTGTCAACACAATAAATTTTTTTATGAAATAAGAAACAAACTGATCTTTTTCCATAGCCTTTTAGACTTATCAAATATTATTTAGTACTTTAATACTTAACCTACTTTGAGACGAAACAGTGAAAGGATTTCATGGGACCAAAATATGTAACAGCTATTTCTTACATTTTAGACTAGCCCCCATGCTAGAATAAATCCTGGATGAATTCATCTGCATGAAAACATATGACTGATCATGTTCCCTTACTTTCCCCTATAGTTTTGTGTAGTTTTCTATTCCCTATATGATAATCACTAATATTAACATTTAGTATTTATATTTGTGTGTAATTAGGCCCTCATTACCTAATCTTACATTATTTATTTATGCAGTAAGTTTCCTGGTATTACTGATAGGCAGATTGTAGAGAAAAGGTAAAAGTAGAAATTAACAAATTAGAAAATACGAGTTTGGTGAAAAACGACGAACTCCTTTTATTTTTGTGGGCACGGAGTCTTTCTTGCTATACCTCAGTTTTCTCTAGCTGGGGTGGGCAGACTTATTGCAGTGGCTTCTCTTGTTGCAGAGACGGGCTCTAGGCTGTGCTCTCAGTGGCTGTGGCACACGGGCTTAGTTGCCCCCAAGTATGTGGAATCTTCCCAATTCAGGGATCTAACCCATGTCCCCTGTATTGCAAGGCGAACTCCTAACTGCTGGAACACTGTATGTCGAATATGAATTCATAAGTGTGACTACATCTTCCTAAATGAGCAAATTTTGCCTTTTAGTTAAGTTGCATAGATAAAACAGAAGAAACAGGATAAGTAATCAAGGGCTTTCAAGAGGGATCTGGCATACCAGAAATAAAAGATGAAAATTCTTCAACTCATGTAAAGCTAGGATGTACTGTGTGCTGTGCTGTGACAGACCAGAACATTTTTCATCATACCCAACTATTATCAACCATAATGTATCAATTACATATATTAAACTTTAAGGAAATATCTTATCACTTATGGATAGGACTTCTGCCTTTCAAAGTTCTCGGATCTTGAGAGTTGGAGAAAAGGATATCAGGTAATGTTAGATAATTACTGTTAGTATGAGAATAGTATGAGGTAGGAAATTACTGGTTTGGGGAGAAGGATGTTGATCTACTTAGGGATGAAGTATAGTGATATGTGTAAATTACTTTTAAATATTTTGGCAACACATAATGTATGTACATATAAGTAAAATTATACATGTATGTGAAAGTGAAAGTCGCTCAGTTGTGTCCAGCATATGCATATACATATGTCAAAGTGTTAGTCAGTTGTGTCCAACTCAGACCTCATGGACTAGGGCCCACCAAGCTCCTCTATCCATGGGATTTTTCAGGCAAAAATACTGGAGACAGTTGGCATTTCCTCCTCCAGGGGATCTTCCCCACCCAGGGATCAAACCTGTGTCTCCTGCCTTGGCAGGTGGATTCTTTACAACTAAGCCACCTGGGAAGCCCAAAAGCTAGGATAACTGATGACAAAACTGAAAACATAGCATTAAATCAAGACAATCACTGAGGTCCAATAAAAACTTTCAACTCAGGTGAGCTTCCCTGCTTGGCAGTATTTGTGTTTATTGATATTCATGAATGACAAGAGATAAAAACATACCCATGACATCCCAGGGAAAAAAGAACAAAACCTCAGTGTTTGGTACCCTCGTGGACATTTTCCCTTGGCTAATTTAAACCTGTATCTGTACCCTGAAATAAACTGTAACCACGTATATACTGGTTTCAGTTGAGTGCTATCTTCCAGTGACTTATCAAACCTAAGAATGATTTGGAGAACCTCCTCAAGCTGCAGTTGGTGTCAGGACTGGTCTAGGGGAACTGTCTTCCCCCTAACTATATGGTTGTTTAAACTGACATAACACTCTTCAGTGATTCCCCTCCCCTTGAATATGGGTGGAAATAGTGACTTGCTTTCAACCAATTACGTGGTAAAAGTTATGAGATACACACGATTACGTGTTCACTGTTAGGTGAAATAAGACTGTTGCACCCTCTTGCTGGAGTTTTTTCCTCCCTTGCCAGCAGTGAACTGCTGACATGCTGAAGGCTGCCAATGCTGGCTGGTTCACATGGCAGGGAACTGAAGGCAGTTTCTAGCAGCTGAGGACAATCTCTGGCCAACAGTCAGCAAGAAACTGAAGTCTTCAGTCTTACAACCGTAAGAAACTGAATTCTCTGGGCAAGCCTCAGGTAAGACTGCAACCCCCACTTACACCTTGATTGAAGTCTTGTGAGATGTTCTGCAGAACCATCCCAGAATCCTGTCCCAGAGAAACGGTGAGATCATAAATGTGTATTGTTTCAGCCACTAATTTCATGGTAAGTTTAACGCAGCAGTAGAAAACCAATATAGCCCAACTCCTCCATCATTGTTACACATAAGCACTCGGACTGTTGACCTATCTTCTCCAGATAACTAATCATAATTATGACACAATTAATAGCCAATAGTTATAATATTACTTTGACTTCATAAATATAGCTGAGCAATATTCTCAAACTAGACTATGATTAATTTTCTTTTCTTGCATACAATTTTTCCTGGAGTTAAAAGAAGCTTGGATTTTTTTTTGTTTGCTCAATTTATTTATCATACTATTTTCTATTTATTTATCACTGAAACTCTTTTCCAAATGTCCAATGATTAGTATGTTCAAACACAATAAGTTGTTAAATAAGATACATAAAATTGCACATAAGCATAAAGCCTGATAAGTTCAAGAAGTAAATTTTAAAACCTCATTCATGAAAAGACACAATAAATGACACAGACAATCCACACAGAAGTTATCTGTTACATGAGAATGACAACAAAATAAAATGACGATGAGAAAACTATAAAATAGCCAATAAGAAAATGTGCAAAATACATGAATAGAAAAAAGTTAACAAGCAGCAGCTCCCTCAAGTTGAATGCTTCCCGAGTACAGAGGAGAGAGGGTAACATTTTCATACTTTTGAGTCTTGTACCATATGTGTATTTTCCAGAAATACATATAAAAGCATTATTGAAAGTAAAAGAAAATGTTATGTTTTATATTTAGCTATGTAGTAAAGCATTCTATATTTTTCTATAAAAGACAATCAATTTCCCAAGACATGCAGAACCAATTTTTTCATTTTTTTCTTACCTATCCTATCACATAGGACAGGACCCTGCTTCCAAATATATCCATATGTTCAACAAAATCTACCCGTTCATAGAGGCAATGATCATTTCTAACATTGTCTTTTGCCACCTTCCACACATTTGTGCTAGGTGAGGAGTGCTGTTCAGTAAGTGTTTGATGAATTTAATTGAGGTGATCCGGATTTCGTCCTTCTTTTCACCCCACTCTGATGAAGCTTTTATATTTTAAATACTTCTTTGTTTTTAAAAGATTTACTTATTTATTTATGACTGGGTCTTCGTTGCTGCATGAGGGCTTTCTCTAGTTGCAGAGAATGAGAGCTATTCTCTAGTAGTTTGAGGACCTTTCACTGTAGTGACTTCTCTTGTGGAGCACAGGCTCGAGGGGGTACTGTAGCACATGGGCTCAGCAGTTGTGACTTGCAGGCTCCAGAGCTCAAGCTCAGTAGTTGTGACACGTGGTGAGTTGCCCCGAGACATGTGGGATCTTCTCAGAGCAAAGATCAAACTCATGTCCTCTGCATTGGCAGGTAGATTCTTAACCATTGGACCACCAGGGAGACCCTTAAATACTCCTTTGCTTCTATTAAATAATCTCTTTTCTAGGATAATCCTTCCTTTTATATTGATTAGACTTGATGAAGACAACCTGATGGCTGAATAATTATATTCATTTTAGTCAATCACTGTTGTGATACATTTCAATGATTATAAAGTCACTCTAATTCTTGGATTCTTCTTAAAAATAAAATTTCAAAATTCATCAAAAACTGGAAATCCATTGTTTTGCTCATATTCAATTTGCTTTGACAGAAATTCTTTACTTAGCTTGTCAATTTTGTCTCGAGAGAAGAGATTGACATCAGGAATGAAATAGTGCTCGAGGTGTTCTGTCTTGAGACAGTGAAGAAAGTATGTCACACAGTTATCAAAGCAGAGCTCCAGGTCTTTGTAGTGCCACTGACTGTCATGTGGGTCCTGGGTACAGACATGAAAGAAGGCAGTCTTCACATGATAAGAACAGAACTTATCCAGTTCCCTTTGGTTTCCAAACTTTTTTTTTTTCAGTTGTTCTAAAAGGTATTTCATTAGCTTTAAACACTCTTTCCTGTTGAACAGAAAAGAGAAGCATTTATTTTTATTTCTTTACAACCTTTTTCATTACATAAAGAACTTTAGGCATCTTACAGGAAAGACATACAAAGATGTAATAAACAATACAGATATATAATACATTTTTTATAAAGACAAAAAAAAATAAAGGTATGTATGTGTGTGTGTGTGCTCAGTCACTTCAGTCCTGTAGGACTCTTTCTGACCCTATTTACTGTACCCCACCAGGCTCCTCTGTCCATGAGATTCTCCAGGCAAGATACTGGAGTGGGTTGCCATGCCCTCCTCCAGGGGATCTTCCCAACCCAGGGATTGAACGCACATTTCCTGCATTGCAATTGGACTCTTTACTGCTGAACTACTAGGGTAGCCCAATGATATGTATAAATAATATAATTAGAGTCATTCTAAAACCTAATTATTTTTTCAAATACATACTTTAAAAGTTTCAAAAACATATTTTCTCCTTCCCTCTTCCCCATTCATAGTTTAAGTATTTTATTCTATTAGGATTAATTCAACTAAATGAAAACTAGAAGATATTTTACATTATTCATCCAGTTTAGTATTTAGAAAAATCTTGTTTTAATGTTTATAAAATCATTGTCTTATTTTGAATTAATCATTCATTTATTTTGGTAGCTGACAAAATTTAATGTTTATAAAATTATTAAGCCTTATCAACAATATACTTTTCTTAATGCTTGCTTCAAACCTGCATGTGAAGGCTTAAAGAAACCCCTGTGCTCACATTTTGGGTATCCTTGTTTTAACATTTTAACTTTTGTGATCCTTATTCTATTCAGCTTTGAAAGTGAAAGTGACAGTTGATCAGTCGTGTCTGACTCTTTGCAACTCCATGGACTATATTCAGTCCATGGAATTCTCTAGGCCAGAATACTGGAGTGGGTAGTCTTTCCCTGCCCTGGGGGATCTTCCCAATCCAGGGATCGAACCCAGGTCACCTACATTGCATGCGGATTCTTTACCAGCTGAGTCACAAGGGAAGTCCAAGAATACTGGAGTGGGTAGCCTGTCCCTCTCCAGCAGACCTTCCCGACCCAGGAATCAGTCTGGGGTCTCCTGCATTGCAAGCAGATTCTTTACCAACTGAGCTATCAGGAAAGCCTGACTTTAAAAACTGAAATGAATGATTCTTTTCAAAACTCAGTTCTTTATGGTATGTATGCTAATCAAGAAAAATAATTACCCACATCTTAGTGTTGTTTCAAACTTGGCTTCTCATTCCCTGGCCTTCCTCATAGCTAAACCATCTCAATGCAAGCCCCAGCACCCAATAAGAGTGGTCCTTTGGTCTCTTCCCATTATGCAACATTATTATTCATTGCCTTGAACCAACCAGAACATTAAGGCAAACCCAACTGTCATGGCTCGTCATGACTAGTATTCACACTCTCCACTCTTTCCTCCACTCAGACGTCCACAGCATCCAGGCTCAGATCTATGCTCCCCAGCAGTCCTTTTTTATTTAAGATTATTTTTTTTAATGTGGACCATTTTAAAAGTCTTTATCGAATTTGTTACAATGCTGCTTCTGTTTTCTGTTTTAGTTTTTGTGCCTCAGGGCACATGGGATCTTAGCTTCCCGACCAGGGATCAAACCCACATCCTCTGCATTGGAAGCTGAAGCCTTAACCACTGGACCACCAGGGAGGTCCCAGCATTGCCTTCTAACAACATTCTTTCCTTAGTCCCGTGGACCTGGTGTCCTTGGTTTCATGCTTACACTCCAATACCCCTGGTCAATCTAGCCATGTGCTGTCCCCAGAACTCAACCCAGCAGTGGTAATCTTCAGGTTTCAACTATGGAGTCAGCAAAGAACTAAGCATTCTATTGGTATGTCTGTCTTTTCCAAAATAAGGAGCTTACCTGCAACATTTTACTCCATCAGTTTCACAGCATGTTTTAGATTGTCCGTGATTTTTCAAAAATGGCCTTTTCAATGTGAGAGAAGGACAGCCGCCATGTTTCTTCTTAATATCCAAAAGAAAAACGGAAAAGCACTTTACCAAAAACATCAGTTTACAAACAAAAATATTTAAGTGATTTCCTTCATTAAAATATAATTCTGAAAAATGTCTAGGGCAAGACAGACCAAAAGAAGTGAACAGATAAATAATGTGATTACATATTAAAACAAGGGATTTGACCAAGCAAACAGTGGCCCAAGATAGAGAACAATTAGGGGAAGAAGTCAGAGCTTAATATAGTGAACTATGGTAAGATCTATTGGTTTTTATGTGTTGCTACATTCTGTTTGCTGATGTTTTGTCTCTATAATAATTTGCATTGATTGAAATTTTTTGTTTATTCTTTTATACTATCCTTGCAAAGTTTTAGTATTTATGCAAAATGAATCAGGGAACATTTCCTTTTTTTCCCTATTTTTTGGAAGTTTACGTAAGAATAGAATGATTTCCCCTGTCTCCCCAAGTTTTACCATGGATAGCTCTGACCCATCCTACCACTGTTGAGTTTTAATACCAGGAATTGGTTTTTCGTGGTAAAAATCAATCAACACAACCTGTCGCATTAACAGAACAGGGGAGAAACATATGACCAACTCAACAGAAGCAGAAAATGCAGCCAATAAAATTTAATATTAATTCATTGTTAAAACACCTTTCAGTAATTTAAATGCAGATGGAACTTTGATCTGATGATAGCAATATGATATGGGGACGCATGTACACCTTTGGTGGATTCATGTCAATCTATGCGAAAACCAATACAGAATTGTAAAGTAAAAATTAAAAATAAATAAATAAATAAATTAAAAAAAACAGAAGAAAAAAAAAAGTTGAAGTTTTTTCTTTGAAAACAGGAAAGCAGGCTGCTATCCCCATTCTTTATGACATGCAATATCATAGCAAGCACAGTAAGAGAAGGAAAAATAGGGTAATAGCACTGGAAAGAGAAAAACAAAGCCATCATTACTGATAGATGATATAATCGTGTATATAGAAAATACAAAAGAAACAGAATGACAGGTATGTGTGAGTTCCATATATTCTTCAGTCTACTTTTCTGTTTTATAATTTTTCATAATGTTACAACTGCCTATGAGTAAATCTGATAAAAGATATATAAAATTTCTGTGGAGAATATTTTAAAACTTCACTGAAAAGTATTAGAGGCAATCCCAAAAAACAGAGATGTGCACCTGCACATGAATTAAAGGCTCATTATTATAAACACATCACATCTCCCCAAATTCATCTGTAGAGTCAACACTCTCACAATCAAAACTCCAGAAAAAAATGTTTGTGGAACTTGACAATACCAACATTTTTATAAAAATAACAAAGGGTCAAGAATATCTAAAACACTCTTGAAGAAGGACAGAGTGGGAAAGCAAATATCGAGACTTATAAAGTGACATTATGTATGACATAATGGTATACAGCCCATGGGCAGACAAAGATTTTGGGGGGACAGAATAAAGCATATAATACGTACACAATATACAGGTAGTAAATATATGGAAAAAGTGGCACAGAGAAAGCTGTGCTCACTGCTGCTATATAAATCCATTACAACAACCCATCATGCCATTCTGGAAAAGGCAAACTCTGCAGAGATGGTAAACAGATCAGTGGTTGTCAGAGATTTGGGATGGTGAAGGTTGAGTAAGTAGAGGGACTTTTCAGGGAAGTGAAACTATTATGTAATTATAGATAATGATGCAATGCATTTGTCAAAACGAATAGGACTTCATGGCATGAAGAGTGAAACTTAATGTACACAAACTGTTAAAAAGTCATTTAGATGGTCAAGGGATCTCAGGAAGGAATGCAGACTGTGCAAAGGGGCTCTAACTGCATCACAAACATATGACACAACTTCCCTGAAGGGACTGGGGGCAAAAGGTGCTGACTGAAGTTGCTTTGGAAATGGGATCTGTAAGACTGAAAGTGAAAGGAATGGTACATGTGCCCCGTGCACACGGGGGAATGGGTTTGCAATTCTGATGCGCCCATATGTGTGGGTGGGAACTGAACAAGGAACGATGGGCTAGGTGGGTGGCAGATGGTAGGAGCCAGGTTTCTCACTGTTGGAATGAAAGGTTACAGATAGCAAGAAGGGAAGGCAGGATGACCCACGTGGTAGTGGATTACAGTTAGAGGCATCAGCATGAACTCATGTACCACTTGATACAGATACAGGTGGTGAGCTGTGCATATCCTGGGGATAGTATACATACAAATATTTCCTTGCTCCTCCAGCTGAAAGGGATGACACCCTAGCAGCAGAACACATGTAGCATCTAGACCACACTTCTACAGTTCTAGTACACACTCTACAATAAAAGGATCCAGAGAGTGTCTTGGAGAAATTGCTGATTCTAGGACTGAAGCAGGAACTACACAAGATGATCCTGGAGCATCTTGCAGTGTCAGAAAGTGAGTTAGTGCTGAAAATAAAAACAAAACCCCCCACAATTATGGGACATATGTCCAAAGGATACAGGAGCCAACTGCAAGAGCTCCTGAAGAGCAAAGCTAGAACAATTTAGGCAACAAAATGAAAGCAGTATTGAATTATAGCCCAAAACATGAGACAAATACCCATGAGTCCATACTGATATGATTTAAATAAACAGATTAGAGAGAAGAGATAAATCTCCCATGCAGAAGAAATCTGAATAATTTGTGTAAATACTCTGCTCTTTAAGAGGTGAGCTTAAGTGAGAGCTGTGCACAGTGACTTCCTTCCAAAACGCACAGTACGAAAAGGGGGAAAGAGAAGATCTTAACAGGGAAGAATCCTGGCAAACACTCCCCGAGCCAGGAGATTAAGGTCCACACCAGCAGTGCTAAGTCAGGCCCACGATGTACCATTGATGCAATGTTATGAGAACGGCACTTCATTTCTGCAGTCCTTCCCCAAACCCAGAACTGCAATCTAATCACAAGAAAAACATGAGGCACATGCCAAATGAGGGATGTTCCCCAAAATATCTGACTGGTACTCTTCAAAACTGTCAAGGTCATCAAAACAAAGAGAGACTGAGACACTGTCACAGTCAAGAGGAAACTAAGGAGACACGACGACTAAATGGAACTTAGCGTCCTACATGGGCTCCTGGAACAGAAAGAGGACATCAGGTCAAAACTAAGGAAATCTGAGTAACAGGACTACATTAATATTGGTTCATTAATTGTGACAAGTGTGTTATATAATGTAAGATGCTAAAATGGAAAATTGGTTATGTGGTATATAGAAACTCTCTATACTATCTTTGTAATTTTTTGGCAAATCTTAAACTATTCTAAAATTAAAAGTTTATTTTAAATAATGACATTGAGGTATCATTTCTCCCTTTTTGAGTTATTGGCAAACATTCCAAAGTTTAATGAGTTCTGTTGATGAAGTTGAGGCTGAAATGGGCACTCTCCTACACACAGCTGTTGGGTATACAAATTGGTAAATTCTATATGGAGGTGACTTTGGCAATACTAGCAAAATTAGATATGGATTTACTATTCCTTGACAAACTGAAAAAATAGACTGTAAAAAGGAGTGGGTGCTCAAAAAAACCCTTAGTGGGGTTTTTTTTTTTTCTTAGTGGGGTTTTTGAAAAGGTACACACACCTCAGTGTTCACAGCCACATCGTTCACAATTGCCAAGATATGAAAGTAACCCAAGTGTCCATCAACAGATGAATGGATAAAGCAGCTGTGGTATATATACAGTGGAATACTACTCAGTCATTAAAAAAAAGAATGAAATTTTGCCATCTGCAGCAACGTGGATAGACTTGAAGGGCATTATGCTAAATGAAATAAGTCAGACAGAGAAAGACAAAAACACTATATGACATGATTTATACATGGAACCTAAAAAAATAAACTAGTGAAAATAACAATAAGATTCACAGATAAAAGAGAACAAACGAGTGGTTACCAGTGGAGGGGGTAATACAGGGGTGGGGAAGTGGGAAAGACAAACTACTGGGCATAAGATAAGACTACAAGGATGTATCATCATACAACACAGGAAATATATAGCTAATATTTTGTAATAATTCTAAATAGAAAGTAACCTTAAAAAGAGTATAAAAATTTTGTTAAAAAAAGAAATGACTACTGGGCTTCCGGGTTGGCTCAGTCATAAAGAATCCACCTGGCAACAGAGGATCGGCAGGAGACACAGGTTAGGTCCCTGATCTGGGAAGATCTCACAGGCCATGGAGAAACTAAGCCCGTGCACCATAACTATACAGCCTGTGCCCTAGAGCCTGGGGGCCACGACCACTGAAGCCTGTGCACCACAAGAGAAGCTGCCGCAACAAGAAGTCTGCGCACCATACTAGAGAGAAGCCCCCAGCCCTCCACAACTAGAGAAAAGGCTAAGGAGCAATGAAGACCCAGCATAGCCAGAAGAAAATAAATACATGGAAGTATTAAAAAAAAAAAAAGGAATGAGTGCTATCTCTATATAGAGCTATGGCGTGATAGCCAAGATATCTTATTAAGCAAAAATAGAAAAATTGTACTCATTATCTTATAGAGGGGGTTGCATATAAAAAGATATATATATATATATATGCATACACACACACACAGAATTCTTGTACTTTTTAAAAATGAAAGGTAAACCTAAAACAATTAATGGATTTCCAATCGGGAAAGGAGAGAATGGTGTAGAAGAAACATACAGGGAAGCTGTGTTTCCCTAAGAATACTTTTCTCTGTAGCTTTGAATTTGGGACCATATGAATGCTTTATAAATTTAAAAACAAAACTAAATCAACATTTGAAATCCAATGTCTAAAATTAGAAACAATAATGAAAATGAATGTTAAGCATGCTGAGTTGGTTAGCTTAACCCACCAGGCTTCAGTAGCTGCAGAACATGAGCTCAGTAGTTGCTGCTCTAGGTCTTAGAGCTTAGGCTCAGTAGCTCGTGGTGCCCGGGCTTAGCTGCCCCATGGCATGTGGGATCTTCCCGTACCAGGGATCAAACCCATGTCCCCTGCACTGGTAGGTGGATTCTTAACCACTGTACTACCAGGGATGCCCAAGAAAAATGTTATTTTAAAACAAGTTGTGGAATTAGCTAGAATACTTTACCCATAAACATTTCAGCATGGGTATTTTGGAGGCCAGTATTTATCTTTGTGTGTTTGATACTTAAGGTAAGATTTGCAAACAGTGAAACACACAAATCTTGCATTTGATGAGTTTTGACAAATGACTACACCTGTGTAATTTAAGCCGTATCTGGAGTTAAAAAGTTATCATCACTCCAGAAAGCTCTCTTGTGCCCCTGCCTAATCAATCCCAGTCACCTCAGGCAACCAATGTTCTAATTAAAAATAAAAAACCATAGATAAATCTCGCCTGTTCTCAAACATAATATATTTGAGCTTATACAGTATGGACCTTTTGTTTCTCTTTTCTTTCACCTGTCTTAATGTTTTTAAGACCCTCTTTTATCAGTAGTTCACTGATTTCTGTTGCTGAGTAGTATTCTAGTTTATAAACATTATATCCATTATCTTTTGATGGACTTCTGGGCTATTTACAGATTTTGACTGTTATGTATATTCTCGTATAAATGTGTTATGGACTTCATGTTGGATTACGGAAGACATATGTTTTACTGTATAAGAAACTGCCAGTCCCTCTGGGGAGGGAGGTGGGAGGGGGGTTCAAGATTGGGAACACATGTACACCCATGGCGGATTCATGTTGATGCATGGCAAAACAAATACAATATTGTAAAGTAAAAAAAATGAATAAATAAATAATAAAATAAAAATTAAAAAAACAATCTGCCAGAGTGTTTCTCAAAGTGATTGTACCATTTAACACTTCCATCAACAGTGTATGGCTTATTCTTTTTAAATAAAGCTTTTCATGTTCATTGACTGGAATATCAGAACTGAAATTGATGAGTAACTTTTTTTGCCTTTAAATGAATTTAAAATGCAGACAAACAATTTATATATTTGAGAACACTGCAGTTTTACTGATTTTTTTTTCTATTTTAGCATTCATTGCATACATGCCTTGACATGAGGTATTGATAAATGTGGTGAAATGTATAGTCCTTGCCATGCTCATTAAGTATCATTCTGAAAATGATCTTTAATGCAAAGAAATATCTTCTAGTTTTATTTTATACATAATGATACTTTTATTTAGTTGATGTTCAATCTCTTTTGTTAGATAAAGTCAACTATGGATGATTATCAGTTTGAAGGAATTTGTATTTTAATGTTTGTACCTTTTAGTGTAATAAAAACTATATGTTTTAAGTCTTAAGGTCAAAAAATAAACTTAATATTTTGACTGTCTTTTTATTTTAACAAAATAACTGCAAATAAAGTTTATAGTTAAAAAAAACTAATTATATTATTGGTAACAGCACCTGTATTATTATTTTGATAATATCATTTTTTCATTTTTGGATATTATTAAAATCATATTATTTGATTTTGATTAAAAAACAGATTGAAATTTTGATAAAAAATCAAACAAAATATGTATTTTAAAATATACCTTCTGACCAGGAAATTTGTAATAAGACATTTGAAAAGAAAAAAGCTAAAATAGGTGTAATACATGCCTGTCTATTGATAATACAAGTTATTTTCATTATCCCTCTTAGCCACCCAGATACACACATACACACAGACATAGCCACAGAGTTTTGCCTACTTATGAATCATGTGAAATGAGGAGAGATGGGGAGCAGCCAAGGGTACCAGAGCACAGCTCAGCTGAGTGCCTGACCGCCTCCACTTTTATCTTGGGCATGGATATGAGGAACTATCCAGCCACACTGGCCTTTGTATAGCCACATGGCCACTGAAGGATGCTTCCTCATCCCTAGGCTGATGGCTCTCCCAGTCAACCCCAAGGTAGTTGGCCAAGGGCCACAAAGAGAGCAGTATGGGTCCTGTTGAGACTTCTGTATCACATGCAATGAGGGTTTCTTGGGATAGCCCTTGTAGAAACTGTACACCCCTCTCCAGAAAGTTATATTCCTTTCATAAAATCATAATGATACATGTAATTCCTTCTTATAAACAACTTTTCTTACAGAAAATGACTCCTACATATATGTAATATAAAGTTATGATGTGTGTCCACAAAACAAGCCATCAAACTAAGCATGATGGATGATTTGTTAACTGATCTCATCTGTTATCGGATAACTTGGCTTCATTTGTTATCTGTCCTCCAGTTTCCTTGGAGTCCAGCAGTAGTAGGTGCTACAAGTCTTTTATAATTTATGGGAGAAAAAAGAAAATAATAGGTGAATTTTTTTTCTACCTCAGAAGATATCACCATTATTCAGCTTTACCTGTAGACTGTCTCAGCCCAGTCTTCACAACTTGAATGTTACCCAAGACCACCACCTGAAAACTTGTCCTGACCCAGGAGGCCAAGGTACATGGGTGAGGAGACCCAATCAGTGGGCAGAACTGCAGCTGAGGCTGCAAGGAAGTTCTGCCAGTGGCACGGGGAGCAGTGGAAGCAGACAGAGGAAAGAGAGGAACAAGCCTGGAGTGACAACTGAGGCTCTGGTGATAACATAGGAATACACAGCTGCCATTAACTCAACTAGGGATTCTGCAGGCACTGCCTCATTTTTATCTTCCCAGAAAGCATAAAAGAGATAAAGAAAGCTTCTGACATAGAGCTCAGAAGGGGGCAGAAGAGGTGCCCGCTTGCTAGTCTCTAAAAAGGAGTTATATACCTATTAGTAAATCCTCATTAGAGAAAAGTAACTCCTCAACTGAGAGAGTTGCACCAGGCACCTCGCCTACAACATTTATTTTGAGACAGCATTGGAGCAAGGTGACTCGTGCCTGGCTATAAAACAGGTGACAGGAATCTTGAAGAAAGGCAGATTTCCAAGTAAATACATACATACATACATATATATATATTTAACACATTAACATAGTCTAAGGAAGACATTTCCATGAGAAAAACACATTGGTAAGCTCAAGATTTGAGATAAAGTTAAGTTTTGCCTAACTTTAGCTGCTCTGTGTCTCAGTTGTGGTCTGTGGGATATAGTTCCCTGACTAAGAATCGAATCTGGGCTCCCTGATTTGGGAGTGTGGTATTGTAGCACCAGGACCACCAGGGGATTCCTGGATATTCATATTTTTATTTGTTCTTTCACTGGTTTTTCTTTTTATAAATTGTGTTATCATCATTTTACAATGTTACATTACTGTCTGCTGTACAATAAAGTGAATCATTTATATATATACATATGTCCACTCCCCTTTGAGCCTCCCTCCCACCCCATCACTCCTTCTCTTGAGGTCAATGCAGAGTACCAAGCTGAGCTCTGTATGCTAAACAGCCGCTTTCCACTAGCTATTTGTTTTATACATGGTAGTGTACATATGTCAGTGCTAGTCTCTCAGTTTGTCCCCTCCTCTCCTTACCCTGCTATGTCCACAAGGTCATTTTCTATATCTGTGCCTCTGTTTGAGCTCTTCAGGTAAGTTCACCAGTACCATTTTTCTATATATGCTGTGCTTAGTTGCTCAATCCTGTTCATACTGTAGCCTGCAGGCTCCTCTGGCAATGGACTGTATCCTGCCAGGCTCCTCTGCCAAAGGGGATTCTCCACAAGTATACTAGAGTGGGTTGCCATGCCCTTCTCCAGGGTATCTTCCCAAACCAGGGATCAAACTCAGGTTTCTGACATTGCAGGCAGATTCTTTACCATCTGAGCCACAAGAGATGCTCAGGTGTTGTAGCCACATGTTCTGGGAAAAAAACTTACTCAGATGGACAATGCAGATAGTGGAGTGCAGTTTATTACACCAGCAGGCCTAAGACAGAGTCCCGTCTTAGCCAAGGACCCTGACCAGTTTTTGTGAAAACCTCATATACCCTAAGTGTACTTGCCCAATTCCAACTCCCACCTCCCCAAATTCCCTGAAATGAGTCTGAATGAAGGAAAAGAAGGACACAATCAAAGTTAACCCATGCCTTAAGCCTAGGTAGTTAACAGTGGACAACTATCAATAGGCCCCGGGGTCATACCCCAATAAGCATAATAGAATGCATGATTCTATATAGTTACGTAGATAATTAGGGTATTTTTTTTTAGGTGTCTGAAAGTCTAGGAACGAGCCCTGGGGCTCTTCCTGCCAGGGGCCTGTTTTTCCAGTTAGTATGTGTTTTCCATCGATACTGGGCATATAGCTCAAAGTCCACAGTCCAGCCCAAGATGGAGTCCTGCTTTCAAGATAGAGCCTGTTCTGTTTGTTCGGTTTGTTCTTGTTCTGTTTCTTCCTCCATTAGAAGCTTAGTGGAGAAGGTAGCCTATCCTTTCTTATGGGATCTTGCAAACCCAGGAACTGAACCTGGGTCTCCTGCATTACAGGAGGATTCTTTACCAGCTGATTTACCATGGAAGCCCATATGTATGTGTGTGTATATGTATGTTAATATCCAATATTTGGTTTTGTTTTTCTGGCTCATTTTACTGTATGACTGACTATCCATCCACATCTCTACAAAGGACCCACTTTCATTCCTTTAATGGCTACATGATATTACACTGTATATATGCAGCACTCTTCCTTATCCATTTTTCTGTTGATGGATATTCAGGATGATTCCATGTCCTAGTTGTTGTAAATGGAGCTGCAATGAACATGAGTGTGCATATGTCCTTTTGAATTATGGTAGTCTCAGCTAAACCAGTGGGATTGCTGGGTGGTATGGTAGTTCTATTTTCAGTTTTTTAAGAAACCTGCATACTGTCCATCATAGTGGCTATATCAGTTTACATTCCCACCAACAGTGCAAGAGGGGTCTCTTTCCTCTACATCCTCTCCAGCATTGTTTGTAGATGTTTTGATGATGGGCATTGTGAATGATGTAAAGTAATACCTCATTTGCAGCTTTGATTTGCATTTCTCTAATAGTGATCAAATAGTGAGTGATGTTGATATTCTGTTGTATTTGGTATTCCATCTTGTAAATTAATTATACAATAAATAAGTAAATTTGAATAGATTCTGATTGACCCCATGCCCTATACAAATCAATACACTTAGACAAATGTATATTGACAGAAATCCATCCTAAACTATCAGTTCCAATTCCCCACCCCATGATCTACTTATTATCTATGTAGCTTTGCCTTTCCAAGAACATCACAGTGGGGTCATACTGGGTGCAGCCTCTTCCACTGGATTCTTTCACTTAGCCATAGGCATCTAAGATTTATCCCTGCCTCTCAAGGGTTGATGTTTCCGTCCTTTCCACTGTTGAATATTATTCCTTTGCATGTCTATAGGAGAAAAATCAATTTCCCCCTGCCCTTCTAGGTTCTTGCTTGAGCCCTCTTTCTCCATCAGTCAACACAAAATTTCAGGAGAAAAACAGAACTTTAATAACACGTATACCTCTTACATAGAGAGGAGATGACAAGGAAAACTGAGTCACTCCCTGAAATGACCAAAGGCTTCACCTTTAATACCATCTTCAGCCTAAAACAGCAGAAAGACATTGCAGGAAAGGCAGAGGGCATTTCTGGCAGCTTATCATGCAGAGCGCAGTAAACAAACAGATGGCTGTGTGCAGATTCAAGCCCAGACTTCTTCATTGATAAGAGTTCCTTCCTTGAGATGCAATTATCCTTCTACTAGGTTCAGAGAAGGAGACCCTTACAAATGGAGATTTCCCTAATAATTGTAAAGGTACCTCACAGTAGGGCAACCTCAGTCTTCCATGGTGATCTTGCTGTTAACAATCTGTCTACTAATGCAGTGGACACAGGTTCTATCCCTGACTCAGGAGCATCCCACATGCCTCAGAGGAGCTGAGCTCATGCACCACAACTACTGAGCCAGTGCCCTAGAGCTGGGGACCCACAACTGCTAAATGCATGCAGCACAACTATTGAAGCCTGCACACCTAGGGCGCATGATCTTCAACAAGAGTAGAACCAGCTCTCTACAATAAGAGAAAGCCCTCTCAAAGCAATGAAGACACAGCAGGGCCATAAAGAAATGAATGAATCTTAAAAAGAAATAAAAGGGCAACCTTTACTTAGCTTTAAAAATTATTATAATTTTAAACTAATAAGACCAAAATAGCTCAAAGGCCAAACAGACATAATTTGGGGTGGCTTGTTCTTGTCCCCTTGACATTTGTGTACACCAATATGCTTACACATTCATCTACCAAAGGATATCCTGATTTCAAGTTTGTAGCCATTATGAACAGAACTGCTGTGCATCATTGCATCCTTGTTTGCACTGGACATCGATTTTCAGAGTGATTGTCTAAATACTGAAAGCACGATTGCTGGATCCCAAGGTGACTCTTGTTGAGCTTTGGGGAAAGCTGCCAGACTGTCTCTCATAGTGGCTGTACATGTGTCCTATCAGCAATGAGGAATGGTTCCTGATGTTGCTCACCCTCCAGCGATTAGTATTATGTTATATTTGTGGTTTAGCAGTCCTAATAGGTGTGGTGAGATATATCATGATTTTAATTTATACTTCCCTGATTGTACATGATGGTGAGTCTACGTGTTATTACTAACAAGTAAGGAAATTCTGATATGTGTTGCAAAGTGAGTAAAGTTTGAAGTCACTATGCCAAGTGAAACAAGCCAGACAGAGAAGGACGAATAATCTATGATTCCACTGTGAGGTATCCAGATAAGTCAACTGCAAAGACAAAGTAGAATAAGAGTGCCAGGGGATAAGCAGAGTTGGGCCTGTTGGACTTGGGCAAGGACCAATGACCCTGTATGATGATGGTGGTGGTAGTGTTAGTATCTCAGTCATGTCTGACCCCATGGACTGTAACGCAACAAGCTCTTTTTACCATTGAATTCTCTAGGGAAGATGCCTAGAGTGGGTTTCTATTAACTTCTCCAGGGCATGAGCCTCTGGCAAATCTCCAGTTTCACCCGGAAGAATGCTAAGCCAGGACATTGCCCCAGACCACTCTCCAGAAGAGCCCAGACTCCCCATGAGACCCAGGACACAGCCAGCAACAACACCATCTCACAAAGATCTCCAGTCAGCACCTGTCACCTTTTCTACACCCTTTGTCAGTCTCCTTTGGGTCTGAGAGCTCAAGGCCTCATGGAAGTGAGGTCTTCTCCTTCTCAGAAAATGGAACCTGGCACACAGCCCCATGCCTCATTCTGCCAGCCAAGACTATCAGCTCCTCTTACTGAAGAACCAAGTGTCATACATGTCCTATAGATGTCCTCAAATGAGCAACAACAATGCCAACGAGAAGACCTTGGGTCAGGGAAGGCTGAGCTTAATGAAATTATCACCAGATACACCAGACTTCCAGCTGCTAAGCCGTGTGGCAGTAACTACCCACTGGCCTGACATATAGGAGGTCATGTCCTTAAACTGGTAAGAAGACTCCTGTGAGGGACACTGTGGCAATACGATTAGTGGGTAGTGAGACCTGGAGGGAAAAGTGGAGATGGACAGAAGGTGGATCCTGTGGCAAGAGCTGATTCTCCAGGCTGCTGTGCTTGGCATATGCTGTGCTTAGTTGCTCAGTCGTGTCCAACTATTTGTGACCTTGTGAACTCTAGCCCTGCAGGTTCCTCTATCTATGGGGATTCTCCAGGCCAGATACTGGAGTGGGGGATATTCCCAACCCAGGGATCGAACCCACATCCCCTGCATTGCAGGCACTCTTTTACCATCTGAGCCTCCCCAGAAGAGAGATTGTCAATGGAACTGAGTAAAGGTCAGGTTATTTGACCAGAGACCAAGCCGTTGGCCTCTGAAAGCTCTTGAATTTTTATCTGCTTTGCTCTCACTACTATTTCTTCACTTTCCAAGAACGTCAGAAGGTCAGAGGGTAGGGGAGGAAAGGAGTGAATGATCAAGGAGAATTGTAATCCTAAATCTAAACTATGATCCTAAGATATTGTCAGTTATAAAATGACTTCTACCTCCAAGAATCCACTTCTGAAAACTCTTGAGAAATCAGGAGATATTCAGAGTTTGAACGTGGCTGAGGAAATTTTCATTTGCTTCTTGCATATTGCATAGTGCACCCTCATTAATTTTCAGTCTCTAAAATCTAAATTAATGGGGACATCTGCTTCTAGCAAATGCAGTCAGTATTGTCTTGCCACCACCAGTATGCAATCATAAAAGCAAAGAAGTAAAAAGAAGAATAAAAACAGACAACAAAGTACAGCTTCCCGAAACCAGAACCTTTCCCAAATCACCACTTTTCCATGCCCATCTTGCTTCTGCCAACGTGTCTCAAAATGCTGTCATAATTCAACTGCAAATACATGTGTGTGCTCAGTCGCTTCAGTCATGTCTGACTCAATGCATCTCCATTGACTGTAGCCCACCAGGATTCTCTGTCCATGGGATTCTCCAGGTAAGAATACTGGTGTGGGTTTTCTTGCCCTCCTGCAGGCAATCTTCCTGACCTAGGGATCAAACTTTTATCCCTAGTCTTTTATGTGTCCTGAATTGGCAGACGGGTTCTATTTAACTAGAGATACCTGGGAATCACCCTGCTACAAATATACTTACCAGGAAATGCACTCCAGGCCTCTTTGCTCTGTCATCAATCAAATACTCCCAAGATTTGGCTCAAAACTGAAAAAATTTAAACAATAAAATATTTGTAAAGACAAACTACACTCAAGGATTCTGTATGCCCCTGACCAGTTCAGCCACACATGACTCTAATGGTTGGAGTCTAAATCTTTCTGGGAAGAAGGATGCCCCATTCTCATCCTGATGGTCATGAGGTCCTCCAACTTAGATTCCACTGCAGGCCAAAACTGTCCAGTGAAGTGTACTGTAGACTACAAATTCAAGCTCCATGTAAGAGCTGAAGTTTCTAGTAACCACACTTAAAAGCAAAAAAAGCAGATGAAATTAATTTTCAAGTTATATTTTAATCCAGTATACAAAAAATATTATCATTTCAATATGTGATCAATATGTCACTAGTCATGGCTGGCATGCAGATAAGTCTGACCTTTTTTTGATGACTAAATACTTTCCTAAGACAAAGTGCCTCTCCAAGGATGGGAAGCTGAAATGGGAACCCCTTTTCCTTGGGAGTAAGCCTGTCAGGTAAAATACAAGACAACTAGTTAAATTTGGTTTTCAATGAATAATTTTTTAGTATAAGTATATCCGAAGCATTCCAGGGAATCAGTTCAATTCAATTCAGTCACTCAGTCGTGTCCGACTCTTTGCAACCCCATGAATCACAGCACGCCAGGCCTCCCTGCCCATCACCAACACCCAGAGTTCACTCAGACTCACGTCCATCGAGTCAGTGATGCCATCCAGCCATCTCATCCTGTGCTGTCCCCTTCTCTTCCTGCCCCCAATCCCTCCCAGCATCAGAGTCTTTTCCAATGAGTCAACTCTTCTCATGAGGTGGCCAAAGTACTGGAGTTTCAACTTTAGCATCATTCCTTCCGAAGAAATCCCAGGGCTGATCTCCTTCAGAATGACTGACTGACTCCCATGAACTTGTGCCAGACTTTGACCTTAGTGCAGCATTTGCATCTTTCCAACCTGCTGTGGATTTTCTTTCCCAATAAATTTTCCTTTATTTTTATTTTATGTACTAAGAAATCTCACAATGGGTGACAATGAAGGAGGAAACAGACAGAAAAGGCTCTATCTTGAAAGTAGGACTCCATCTTGAGCCATACTGTGGACTTTGAGCTATATGCCTAGTGTCTATGGTAAGGACATATCAACTAGAAAACCAGAACCCCCAGAGAAAAGAGCCTAAGGGCTTGTATGTAGGCTTTCCATTGCCTAAAAGATACCCTAATTATCTGTGTAAACAAATAGAGTTATAAACTCTACTATGCTTATTGGGGTATGACCACAGGCCTATTGATAATTGTCCACTTTTAACTACCTAGGCTTAAAGCATATGAATCATGGGTTAACTTTGACTGTATCTTTCTTTTCCTTTGTTCAAACTAGTTTAAGGAAATTTGGGAAGGTGGGTTTGGGCATGTACATTTAAGTGTAAATAAGGTTTTTACAGAAACTGGTCAGGGTCCTTGGCCAAGAGGAAACTCTGCCTTGGGACCGCCTGTGAAATAAACTGCATTCCACTATCTGCATTGTTGCTGAATGAGTCTGTTTCCTGGAATGCATGACTACAACGAGAGAGAAGTATTGTGTCTGACTTATTAGATATTCCTTCGTGTACTCCAAGTGAGAGTGGTGAAATATGGCCCTTCCCAAATTCCTAAAACTCCTAAAGAGTTCAAAACAGTACCTGGTTAAAGTAAGGGGCATGGTGGTCACAGAAGCTTGGGGAGATGTGATTCAGGTTGATTTAGTGTTGAGCACATGTAAGGCTTGGAGGAATGATTCAAAGTGTCTGATACAGTAGATCATGGTGGAAATCGAGAACCTCCATTTTAAACTACTTCCTAGGTGATGCTAACACTGCTGGTCCAGTGATGACATTTTGAGTACCACTGACTTACACAAGGAGAGAGATTCCACAGAAATTGAAACAGTACTTTTTGAGATATTTAGTCTATTCTTAGCTTCCTCACACAGAAAACCCAGATGTCAACCTGAAAATTAGCGGAGTAACTCTTCCACAACTAAGGATGTAAAGATAAAACCGCATGGAGATGCATGGAAGGGCAGAGATGCAGTCTAGTCAGCACATATACTGGTGATGGGTGACCCAGAAGCAGGAGGGAACTTACAAACTTGGCTTCTTCCCTGGGGAGGACATTTTGAGCACCTGAGCCCTGGCAGCCTGAATCAGGAAGATGAGCCCCCTCTGCTGGATTTGAAACCAGCAGAACTATGTCTAGGAGAGAGCTGTGGTAAGTCAAGACCCCAGGATTAAAAGGTTTGTGCCAAACTTACTGATGCTGAACGTCAGCTCAGAGGAAGCAGCTTGAAAAGTGCATGCATCATATGGGAAGCAGAATTATGGACTAATTTTAGGAGAAGTGCCAAAGGGGCAAGGATTTTTTGGAACTTTCTCTAGGGATGAAATCACTTATTGACGACACTTAAAAAAAATCCTCCCTGTACCCAGCTTGCCCAGTGCCAGCAGGAGACATTTCTGACATCCCCCACTTACCTTGCTAGCACTGCTTGCCCTACTATGTCTCTCACACATATCCAACCCAGTCATGCCTACAAAGCTCCTCCAAAATGGTTCCCCCCACCCGAGGGTCTGGACTCCCACCCAAGAGCCTCCTTCCCTTCCACACATGGTGGGGGCCTCAGCCATAACTTGCATCACCTCAAGGTGGTTTCCACTCCACGTCAGCCACAGCCAGAAGCACATCTGCAACTGTTGAGGTGGGGTTCACGTTCAGCTGCACTGGTGGTCAACCAGACCCACCAGCTTGCCCAAAGCAACGTTGGTACATCCAACATGACTCCACACTCAGCCTACATAGGAGACACCCTGGATTTTTCCTGTCTCTGCTGACCTGGAGGAACTGTTCTTCTGGGCCACACAGGAGACACTCTCCATAAGTCCACTCATTCAACATAAAGACATAGTTCATCTACCTAATATTAATGCATAGAAAAAGATAGGCAAAATAAGGAGACAAAGAATATATTCCATATAAACAGGCAAGACATAACCTCAGAGAAAGAACTAAGCAAGATGGAGATTGATAATCTATATCAAATGAGTGCAAAGTAATGCTCATAGAGATATTTACTGGGTCTTCCCTGCTGGATCATTGGTTAATGACAATTCATTAACTATTCCTGACAATGTAGGGGACAAGGGTTCAACCTTTGCCCTGGGAACTAAGATCCCAGGTGGTGGGGCACTTAAACCTGCATGTCATAGCTATTGAACTCATGCACCCTAGAGCCTGTGCTCCACAGCGAGAGAAGACAGAACCGAGGGAAGCCCACACATGAAAACTAGAGTGCAGCCCCCACTCTAGGCAACTAGAGAAAGACAATGACACAAGACGCAGTGGACCCATGAAATAAGTAGATAAAAGGTATTTACTCATCTCAGGGGAAGAGGAAAAGAACGAAGTGAGAACCTCCACAAAGAGGCAATAAGTATAAAAAGGAACTGATTATAACTGAAGAATAAAATAACTGACATGAAAAATACAGCAGAAGCATCAATAGATAAGATGATTCAGAAGGACACATCAGTAAGATAAAATATATAGTAGTGGAAATCACCCAATTTCAACACCAAAAAGGAAAAATGAGACAAAAATTTGAGGACAGTTTAATGCATTTTGTGGATAATATCAAACATACTCACATTTGCATTATAGGGATTCAAAGAGAAGAGAGAGAGAGAAAGAAAATACTCACTTGAAGAAACAATGGTTGAAAATTTCCCTATCTTGGTGAGGGAAACACACAGGTCCAAGAAGCACAGAGAGTCCAATACAGGGTAAACCAAAGAGAAACATGTCAAGACACATATTAATTAAACTAAGAAAAAATTTTAAAAAAGGAAAAATTATTCAAAGCAGGAAGGGAAAATCAACAAATAACAAGGGAATCCACATAACTTTAACAGCTGATCTTTCAGAGGAAACGCTGAAGGTCAAAAGGGTGTATCATGATATACTTAAATTTATGAAAGGGAAAATCCTACTAGCATGATTACTGTGGCCAGCTAAGATCTCACTCAGATTCAAAGAAGAACTTAGTAATTTTACAAATAAGCAAAAGTTCAGAAATACAGAACCACAAAAGGAGCTTTACAACAAGTGGTAAAGGATGTTCTCTAGGCAGGAAATAGAAGGGGATGGATAGACCTGAAAAAAAAAAAAAACACCCAGAACAATAAAATAAATAATAATAATTTCATGCATATAAATAATTAACTTAAATATAACTTGATTAAATGCTCCAACTGAAACACAGACTGGTTGAATGGAAGCAAAAGCAAGATTCATATAAATGCTGTCGATAATATATGCACTTCAGATCTAGGGACACATAGAGACTAAAAGTAGGGCCCGGAACAAGATATTCCATGCAAATGGAAAAAAAAAAAGCTGCAGTAGCAATTCTCATATCAGATAAAAAAGACTTTTAAATAAAGATTATTACTAGAGACGAGGAAGGACACTAGATAATGATAAAGAGATAAATCCAGGAAGAAGATATTGAGATTATAAATACATATGCTCATGTCAATGTATGGCAAAACCAATACAGTATTGTAAAGTAAAAACAAAACTAAAAAAAAAAAATAAAAAAATAAAAGGAAGTGTTGGTTCCATGTTAAAAAGAAATACATATGCATCCAACACAGGAGCACCTAAATACATAAGACAAATACAACTAACCATTCAAGGGAAATTGACAGTAAAAAATTAATACTAGGGGATTTTAACACAGCACTAATACCAATGGACAGATCATCCACAGAGAATTAATATAGAAACAGGTCATAAATCACACATTAGACTAGACAGACCTTATTGATAACTTTAGCATATTCCATCACCAAACAGAAGAGTATAGTTTTCTTTTCAAGTGCACATGAAATACTCTCTGGAATGGAGCACATTTTGGGTCACAAATCAAACCTTGGTAAACTTAAGAAAACTGAAATCATAGCAAACATCTTTTCCAATCAAAATGCTAGGTCATTAGGGACCATTTAAATGAAAAAAAAAATTTTTTTTAAAGCACAAACACATGGAGAAATCAAACAGGTCGCTGAAGAAATGAAAGAGGAAATTTAAAAATACCTAAAAACAAAAGGCAAACAAAAAATGTCAACCCCAAACCTTGTGATGCAGTAAAAGCAATGCTATGAAGGAATTTTACAGCAATACAAGAAGCCTACCTCAAGACGTGACAAGAACATCAAATAAACAACCTAATATTACACCTAAAAAACCTAGAAAAGGAAGAAAAAGAGTCACAAATCCTCCAAAATTAGCAGAAAAAAAGAAATTATAAAGATCACAGCAGATGGGAGGTGTGACAGCCCTGAGGCATCTCGAGAGAAAGCCACAGATCCCTATGTCAACTCGACAGGAAGCCTGACACTACTGTTACTGCTCAAGAGGAAAGTGGACTTGCATGTCTCCACATGAGACAAGGCCTGACTCCCCTGTTGAAACTCCATAGGAACGTCGAGATCCATGTCAGCACTGGAGAGGAAACCAGAGGTTCTGGCCTCAAGTCGAAATGAGGACCTAGGACCCCACACTGACTGGAGAGGAATCCCGAGAGGCCCCTCACAACTTGCAAAGAGACTGGACTTTCCTGAGACAACATGAGCGGGTTGCTGAGGTCCCCATCGTAACTCGAGAGGAACCCCAAGGTTCCTGAAGCAACTCGAGAGGAACCAGGAGATTCTGCCCTCAACACGAGATGAGGCCATTTTCTGCTGAGGCATCTTGAGAGTAATCTCACCTTCCGTCTTGAGCCATAAAAGGGTCCTTGACACCCTTGATGCAACTCAAGAAGTTCCCTGACATACTCATCTCCACTCGAGAGGAACACCGAGGGTCCCACCACAACTCCAGAAGAGCCCAGTTTTTCCCTCCTCATCTCGAGATGAGGGTCCAGTTCCCTGCTTCATTGGGAAAGGAATCCTGGTGTTCCCATCGCACCTCAAGAGGAGGCCGCTCTCACCTTGAAACTCGAGAGGATCTCCAACGATCGTGCCACAATTCCAAAAGATCCCAGTGCCCCCATCCACTCGAGATAAGGCCTGCTTCCCCTGCCATGACTCTAATGGAATCCTGAATATCACCTTACAACACGAAGGGAGTGCTGAGAGCACTGTGGCACCTCTAGAAATAGCCCCAGATCCCTCCCTCAACTCGACAGGAGGCATGACACCACTTTCACACCTCGAGAAGGAAGTGGAGTTTCGTGCCTCAACAGGAGATGACGGCTGACTCCCCAGGGGAATCTCCATAGGAACTCTGAGATCCAAGTTAGAAATGGAGAGGAACCCTGAGTTTCCCTCAACTCGAGATGAGGCCCTAGTCCCCTGCACCAACTCGCGAGGAATACCGAGAGGACCCTCACAACTCAAAAGGATTCCTGACTTGTCAAAGACAAGATGAGAGGCTCCCTCAGGTCCTTGTCGCAACTCGAGAGAACCCAAACTTCCTGCTGCAAATTGAGAAACACCTTGAGAAACACCTTGAGATCGCTCCTTCCACACGAATTGAGGCCTGATTCCCCTGCTGAGACTCCAGAGCAATCCCTCACTCCCCCTGGCAACTCGAATGGAGACTTGACTTCCCTGAGGCAACACAAGAGGCTTCCTGAGTTGCCCGGGGTACCTGCAGAGGAATCCCAGGCCTCCTGCTACAACTCGAGAAAAACCAGGAGATTCCCCCTTCCTGGCGACATGAGGCCCTTTGTTCCTTCAGCGCCTAGAGAGCAATCCCGAGTGCCCTCTCCAAACTCGAGAAGAGGCTTGACTCCCTTAATGCAACTCAAGGGGGTCCGCAGATCCTCGTCACACCTCGAGAGGAATCCCGAGCGAGTTTCCCACCACAATTCAAGAAGAGCCCCGTGTTTCCCACCTCATCTGGAGATGAGGACCCATTCACAGCTTCAACTCAAGAGGAATCCCAATTTCCCCTCGCACCACCAGGGGAGGCCTGTCTCACCTATTGAATCTCGAGTGTAACCCTGTGGCTCCTGCTGCAAGGAGAAAGGACACTGAGTTCCCCCTCAACTCGACATAAGTCCTGATTCCCCTGCACCGGCTCCAATGCGACACCGAGGATCCCCTCACAACATGATGGGAGGCCTGACTCCCCTGCTGATCCTCTTGAAAAAGCCCCAATTCCCCGCCTGAACTCGACAGGCCTGACACCCCTTTGACAACTCGAGAGGAAAACCAAGTTCCATGCCTCAACACCAGACGAGGCCTGACTCCCTAGTTGAACCTTGAGAGAAAGCACGAGATCCCTGTTGCCGCTGGACAGGAACACTGAGTTGACCGACTGAACCCTAGACACAGCCCTATTCACGCTGGCAGCAACTCGAGAGCAATCCTGATGTGCCCCTCACAACTCGGAAAGAGACCTGACTTCTTGGAGGCAACACGAGCGGGTCCCTGAGGTACCAGTCACAACTCGAGAGGAACCCCAAGCTTCCCACCACAACTCGAGAAAACCCACGAGATTCTCCCCTCAATGTGGGATGAGGCTCTTTTCCAGAGCAGTGTCTCAAGAGGAATCCCACGTTCCATCTTGAAACATGAAAGGGTACTTGACACCCTTTCTGCAACTCAGCAAGTTCCCCAAGATACCCGTCCCCACTCGAGAGGAACACCGAGGTTCATGCCACAACTCAAGGAGAGCCACGTGTTCCCCCTCCTCAACTCGAGATGAGGACCGATTTTTCTGCTTCCTCAGGAAAGGAATCCCGACGTTTCTGGTGCACCTCAAGAGGAGGCTGGTTTCACCTGAAATCTTGAGGCCACTCCCCGGAGTTGAGCCTTAATTCGAAAAGACCTCGATGTCCCCATACACTCCAGGTCAGCCAGATTCCCCTGCACTTACTCGACTGTCACCCCAAGTATTGACTCAAACATGAAGGGAGGTGTGACAGCCCTGTGGCACCTCGAGAGATAGCCCCAGTCCCCAGATCAAGTCGAAGGAAGCCAGACACCCCTTGTACACCTCGAGAGGAAAGCAGAGTTCCATGTCTCCACACGAGATGAGGCCTGACTCCCCTGTTGAAACTCCATAGGAATCCCGAGATCCATGTCAGCACTGGAGAGGAAGCCTGAGGTTCCAGCATCAACTACAGATGAGGACCTAGGCCCCTGCACTGACTGGAGAGGAATCCCGAGAGGCCTCTTGCAACTCGCATGGAGACTGGACTTTCCTGAGGCAACACGAGTGGGTCACTAAGTTCCCAGTCACAACTCAAGAGGAACACCAAGTGTCCTGCCACAACTTGAGAAAAACCAGGAGATTCTCCCCTCAATGCATGACGAGGCCCTTTTCACTGCAGCGTCTCCAGAGAAATCCACCTTCCGTCTTGAGCCACAAAAGGGTCCTTGACACCCTTGGTGCAACTCAAGAAGTTCCCCAACATAACCATCTCCATTTGAGAGGAACACCGAGTGTCCCGTCACAATTCAAAAAGAGCCCCATTTTCCCCTCCTCATCTCCAGATGAGGGTCCATTTCCCTGCTTCGCCGGGAAAGGAATCCTGGCATTCCCGTCACACCTCAAGCGGAGACGGTCTCAACTTGAAACTCAAGAGGAACTCCAGGGGTCGTGCCACAATTCAAAAAGACCCTGATGTCCCATTTCACTCCAGATAAACCCGATTCCTCTGCACTGACAACTGTCACCCTGAGTATCGACTCAAAACATGATGGGAGGTGTGACAGCCCTGTGGCACCTCGAGAGAAAGCATCAGATCCCTATGTCAACTCGACAGGAAACCTGACGCTACTTTGACAGCTCGAGAGGAAAGCGGACTTCCATGGCTCTAGATGACACGAGGCCTTACTCCCATGTTGAACCTCCATAGGAACCCCGAGATCCATGTCAGCACTGGAGAGGAACCCTGAGGTTCTGGCCTCAAGTCAAGATGAGGACCTAGGACCATGCATTGACTGGAGAGGAATCCAGAGAGGCCACTCTCAACCTGCATGGAGACTTGACTTTCCTGAGTCAACATGAGCGGGTCCCTGAGATCCCCGTCATAAGTTGAGAGGAACCCCAAGTTTCCTGCCACAACTCGAGAAAAACAGGAGATTGTCCCCTCAATGCGAGATGGGGCCCTTTTCCACTGTGGCATCTCGAGAGAAATTCGACCTTCCCTTGTGAGCCTCGCAAAGGTCCTTGACACCCTCGCTGCAACTCAAGAAGTTCCCCGACATACTGGTCTCCACTCGAGAGGAACACTGAGGGTCCCGCCACAACTCAAGATGAGCCTCGTTTTTCCCTCCTCATCTTGAGATGAGGGTCCATTTCCCCGCTTCGTCGGGAAAGGAGTCCCAGCATTCCTGACCCACCTCAAGAGGAGGCAGTCTCAACTTGAAACTCGAGAGGAACTCCAGGGGTCGTGCTACAATTCCAAAAGACCCCGGTGTCCCAATGCACTCCAGATACACCTGACTCCCCTGCACTGACTCGATGGTCACCCTGAGGATTGACTCAAAACATGATGGCAGGTGTGACAGCCCTGTGGCACCTCGATATAATGCCACAGACCCCTATGTAAACTCTACAGGAAGCCTGACACTACTTTGGCAGCTCATGAGGAAAGCGGACTTGCATGTCCACATGAGACGAAGCCTGACTGCCCTTTTGAAACTCCATAGGAACCCAGAGATCCACGCCAGCACTGGAGAGGAACCCTGAGGTTCTGGTCTCAACTCCAGATGAAGACCTAGGCTCTGGCACCAACTGGATAGGAATCCCAAGAGGCCCCTCGCAACTTGCATGGAGACCTGACTTTCCTGAGGCAACATGAGCGGGTCCCTGAGGTCCCCGTCATAACTCGAGAGGAACCCCAAGTTTCCTGCCACAACTCGAGAAATACTAGGAGATTCTCCCCTCAATGCGAGATGAGGCCCTTTTCCACTGCAGCATCTCGAGAGAAATCTCACCTTCCCTCTTGAGCCTCGAAAGGATTCTTGACACCCTTGATGCAACTCAAGAAGTTCCTCGACATATCCATCTCCATTCGAGAGGAACACCGAGTGTCCCGCCACAACTCAAGAAGAGCCCCATTTGCTGGGAGCCAGCGTGAGGAATCCTGCCCATTGCAAAGGTCATGAGGAAGGAGGCCTGACATATGCAAAGGCAGGATCAGGCCTCAGGGGTCCCCCGGACATTCTTGAGCATCTGCCCCCAAAACCAGAGTCTGCCTACCTTACTGCATTATGCTTTCACCTACACTTCTGACATTACGGGGGGCTATCCCCCACATCCTCTCTCTGAAAAGGAGGTAACTTAGAGCTCCAGTTAATAAATCTCCTTGGCATAATAAGAGTGTTACATTCCAATGACACCTCTGATGGCTCTCTAGCCTGCCTGACAGGTTTATCTGGCCACATGTGATTGTTCACAGCCTCCCAACCATGAGAGGCACGAGATGCCACAAACTTTCTAAATACAGATTCTTTTGAGAAGTTAGAAAATTATTAGTATTGTATTAGCGAGTTAGTTAGATATTATAACTGTGGAGGGTTTCATTGTTGAGCCAATATTTGCTGCTAAGCCTCCATATCCTGTGCCACTTATACACACTAATTGATATAACTAGCATATAGGAGAAATAAGTATTAATCTTGATATTAATTACGTTAGACCTTAGGCTAAGTAAATTCTTTTCTTGATCATCGCCCACTGCACCTTTGCCCTGTAGGAATGCAACTTTATCTGGTGCCTTCGGAGAGTGGTGCCTGACTTAAGAAAAATCACCTTTGGAGAAAATAAGTTTTCTGGTTGACTAACCATCATCACTACATGCAGGCGGCTGCAACTGACTGGAATACTAAGTGCAGGTGGCTGCGACTGACCGGTGCACTAGGTGCGGCCTAGAGGAGCTACCCCATGTCTGAGGTCAGGGGCAGAAGCTGGGGGGACCCTATGCTGAAGGGTGGCGACCAAGAGGAGTTACCCCACGTCCGAGGTCAGGGTCAGTGGCTGAGAGTGCCAGGCTCCATTGGCGCAGGAACGGCTGAGAGGAGCTACCCCACATCCGAGGTCAGGGGGGGTGGCCAGGAGGAGCTATTCCACGTCTGAGGTCAGGGGCGGCCAGGAGGAGCCACCCCGCATTCAAGGCCAGGGGTGGCAGCTGGGAGGGGCCATCCCAAGCCCGAGACTGGAGAGGGCGGCCATAAGGAGCCACCCCACGCCCGAGGCCAGGGGCAGCGACCAGGAGGAGCAACCCTATGCTGAAGGAACAGTGGCTGTGCAGGTGCAGGAGGGCCTAGAGAATCTTTCCCAAGTTGAAGGTCAGAAAGGGCAGTGGTGAGGAGATACCCCTCATCCAAGGTAAGGAGCAGCAGCTGTGCTTTGCTGGAGCAGCTGTGAAGAGATACCCCACGTCCAAGGTAAGAGAAACCCAAGTAAGATGGTAGGTGTTGCAAGAGGGCATCAGAAGGCAGACACACTGAAACCATACTCACAGAAACCTAGTCAATCTAATCACACTAGGACACAGCCTTGCCTAACGCAATGAAACTAAGCCATTCCCGTGGGGCAACACAAGATGGGCGGGTCATGGTGGAGAGGTCTGACAGAATGTGGTCCACTGAAGAAGGAAATGGCAAACCACTTCAGTATTCTTGCCTTGAGAACCCCATGAACAGTATGAAAAGGCAAAATGATAGGATACTGAAAGAGGAACTCGCCAGGTCAGTAGGTGTCCAAATATGTTACTGGAGATCAGTGGAGAAATAACTCCAGAAAGAACGAAGGTATGGAGCCAAAGCAAAAACAATACCCAGCTATGGATGTGACTTGTGATAGAGGCAAGGTCGGATGCTGTAAAGAGCAATATTGCATAGGAACCTGGAATGTCAGGTCCATGAATCAAGGCAAATTGGAAGTGGTCAAACAAGAGATGGCAAGAGTGAACGTTGACATTCTAGGAATCAGCGAATTAAAATGGACTGGAATGGGTGAATTTAACTGAGATGACCATTATATCTACTACTGCAGGCAGGAATCCCTCAGAAGAAATGGAGTAGCCATCATGGTCAACAAAGAGTCTGAAATGCAGCACTTGGATGCAATCACAAAAACGACAGAATGATCTCTGTTCATTTCCAAGGGAAACCATTCAATATCACAGTAATCCAAGTCCATGCCCCAAATAGTAATGCTGAAGAAGCTGAAGTTGAATGGTTCTATGAAGACCTACAAGACCTTTTAGAATGAATACCCCCAAAAGATGTCCTTTTCATTCTAGGGGTCTGGAATGCAAAAGTAGGAAGTCAAGAAACACCTGGAGTAACAGGCAAATTTGGCCTTGGAATGCAGAATGAAGCAGGGCAAAGACTAATAGAGTTTTGCCAAGAAAATGCACTGGTCATAGCAAACACCCTCGTTCAACAACACAAGGGAAGATTCTACACATGGACATCACCAGATGGTCAACACTGAAATCAGACTGATTATATTCTTTGCAGCCAAAGATGGAGAAGCTCTATACAGTCAGCAAAAACAAGACCAGGAGCTGACTGTGGCTCAGATCATGAACTCCTTATTAACAAATTCAGACTTAAATTGAAGACAGCAGGAAAAACCGCTCAACCATTCAGGTATGACCTGAATCAAATCCCTTATGATTATACAGTGGAAGTGAGAAATAGATTTAAGGGCCTAGATCTGATAGATAGAGTGCCTGATGAACTATGGAATGAGGTTTGTGATACTGTACGGGAGACAGGGATCAAGACCATCCCCATGGAAAAGAAATTCAAAAAAGCAAAATGGCCACCTGGCGAGGCCTTACAAATAGCCGTGAAAAGAAGAGAGGCAAAAAGCAAAGGAGAAAAGGAAAGATATAAGCATCTGAATGCAGAGTACCAAAGAATAGCAAGAAGAGATAAGAAAGCTTTCTTCAGCGATTAATGCAAAGAAATAGAGGAAAACAACAGAATGGGAAAGACTAGAGAAATAGATTTAAGGGTCTATCTCTTCAAGAAAATTAGAGATACCAAGGGAACATTTCATGCAAAAATGGGCTCGATAAAGGACAGAAATGGTATGGACCTAACAGAAGCAGAAGATATTAAGAAGAGGTGGCAAGAATACACAGAAGAACTGTACAAAAAAGATCTTCACGACCCAGATTATCACGATGGTGTGATCACTCATCTAGAGCCAGACATCCTGGAATGTGAAGTCAAGTGGGCCTTAGAAAGCATCACTATGAACGAAGCTAGTGGAGGTGATGGAATTCCAGTAGAGCTACATCAAATCCTGAAAGATGATGCTGTGAATGTGCTGCACTCAATATGCCAGCAAATTTGGAAAACTCAGCAGTGGCCACAGGACTGGAAAAGGTCAGTTTTCATTCCAACCTCAAGGAAAGGCAATGCCAAAGAATGCTTAACTTACCACACAATTGCACTCATCTCACATGCTAGTAACGTAATGATCAAACTTCTCCAAGCCAGGCTTCAGCAATATGTGAACCGTGAACTTCCTGACGTTCCAGCTGGTTTTAGAAAAGGCAGAGGAACCACAGATCAAATTGCCAACATCTGCTGGATCATCGAAAAAGCAAGAGAGTTCCAGAAAAATATCTATTTCTGCTTTATTGACTATGCCAAAGCCTTTGACTGTGTGGATCACAATAAACTTTGGAAAATTCTGAAAGAGATGGGAATACCAGACCACCTGACCTGCCTCTTGAGAAATCTGTATGCAGATCAGGAAGCAACAGTTAGAACTGGACATGGAACAACAGACTGGTTCCAAATAGGAAAAGGAGTACGTCAAGGCTGTATATTGTCACCCTGAGTATTCAATTTATATGCAGAGTACATCATGAGAAACACTGGACTGGAAGAAATACAAGCTGGAATCAAGATTGCCGAGAGAAATATCAATAACCTCATATATGCAGATGACATCACCCTTATGGCAGAAAGTGAAGAGGAACTAAAAAGCTTGTTGATGAAAGTGAAAGAGGAGAGTGAAAAAGTTGACTTAAACCTCAACATTCAGAAAACGAAGATCATGGCATCTGGTCCCATCACTTCATGGGAAATAGATGGGGAAACAGTGGAAACAGTGTCAGACTTTATTTTGGGGGGCTCCAAAATCACTGCAGATGGTGACTGCAGCCATGAAATTAAAAGATGCTTACTCCTTGGAAGAAAAGTTATGAGCAACCTAGATAGTATATTCAAAAGCAGAGACATTACTTTGCCAACTAAGGTCTGTCTAGTCAAGGCTATGGTTTTCCTTGTGGTTATGTATGGATGTGAGAGTTGGACTGTGAAGAAGGCTGAGTGCCAAAGAATTGATGCTTTTGAACTGTGGTGTTGGAGAAGACTCTTGAGAGTCCCTTGGACTGCAAGAAGATCCAACCAGTCCATTCTGAAGGAGATCAACCCTGGGATTTCTTTGGAAGGAATGATACTAAAGCTGAAAATCCAGTACTTCAGCCATGTCATGCGAAGAGTTGACTCATTGGAAAAGACTCTGATGCTGGGAGGAATTGGGGGCAGGAGGAGAAGGGGACGACCGAGGATGAGATGGCTGGATGGCATCACGGACTCGATGGATGTGAGTCTGAGTGAATTCTACGAGTTGGTGATGGACAGGGAGGCCTGGCATGCTTCAATTCATGGGGTCGCAGAGTCGGACACGACTGAGCAACTTAACTGAACTGAACTGAATCATCATCAGAAAGGGTGATAAAATGTTACCAGGCACTTGGCCAGAAGATGATGTAAAGCACCTGAGAACTGTGTATATTGGAAGGAATGCAGAAAGAAAGCGTGGTTTCAATAAGGGTCAGGACTGCTGACCCCACGTGCCAGGGTCCAGCTCCAGTGGATCCAGGGTAATTCAAAGCGGGGATGGCATGGTGACAGAGACATATAGATTTAGAGATATAAAGAGAGATTAGGAAAGAATAGTCTAGTGGGAAATTTAGAGGAGGAAAGAGGCTGTATTCCTTGGTTTACATAGAAAGCCAATAAAGCCCCAAAACAAGGGACTTGAACCATCTATGTAGGGCCACAGGCACCCGCTTGAATAGTGGAGGGTGCCCCACCTTGGGCTCCCTCTCACGTGGGTCTTAGAAGCCTGGGCCAATAAGTAGACATGGCTAGCCTCTATGCCCCAGATAGGAATCAGCCAGAAAATAGAGTAAGAAAGAAAGGAAGACACGGGGGAACCAGTCTTTTCAGGAACTGGTCCGTCCTTTATTTTCCAGGGAAAGCTTTTATACTTTTAGTTGTACATAGATATCAATGGATAATACAAAGTCATGCAGGGTTGGCAGCCCTGACCCTTATCAAGACCAGGCTTTCTCTCTGCATACTTAGCTGTATACACAGGTCTTAGGTGATTTATATCATCTTCTGGCCAGGAGGCCTATTAGCATTTTATGGCCCTTTTTCTGATAAGGGTCTCTCAACCAGAAAACTTATTTGCCCTAAAAGTGTTGTTCTTCCTGAAGTCTGGTGCCACTCTCAGAAAACACTAATTAAGGTTACATTCTTACATAGCAAGGACACAAGAATTTATAACAAGGAAAGAGGAGTACAGTGATTTATAACAAAAAGAATATTCATTAACTCAGAAGTCTAGTGTTGCTAACATCAAAACTACTATATTTCTTTTTCTATATCCCAATTACATTGATTAATATCCACCAGGTGCCTAAAAGATAAAGGACATGGAGGCCTGGTGGCAGTCATTGACTCAACAATGAAAACCCATCACCAATATAATTCTTAGCTCTTTAGAAAAGGCTGTATAGCTTTAAGATGTTTAAAGCTGCATGCCTCTTGCAGTTGGGGGGCTGTAAACAATCACACGTTGTAAAAAGTTAGAGAACTGTCAGGCAAGTTAGAAAGCCATCAGAGGGGTTTGAGCTGAGACACTCCTTTTTATGCCCAGGAGACTTATTGACTGGAACTCTAAGTTAATTCCTTTTAGAGGAAGGCAGTGGGGGACAGCCCCTGTTAATATCAGAAGCGTAAGCAAAAAGCATAATGCAGTATGGCAGGCAGACTCTGGTTTTGGGGGTAGATGCTCGAGTAAATCCAGCGAGGCTCCCTTAAGGCTGGACTCGCCTTTGCCTGTCAGACCCCTTAACCTCATGACCTTTTCCATGGGCGGGACTCCTCGTGCTGGCTCCCGGCATCACCACCTTTTTTTATTTCTTAAAACAGCCAGATGCAGTTCAATCGCAAGCCTCTGAATGCTCTGCCGAAGAATCCTGACAATACAAGGAAGAATGATTATGAGGAGCAAGATTAGAGCACCCACAGCAACATAGCTGAAAACAGTAGACAGAATATTCTTTCCAGAAATGAAGTTAGAGAAGGTGTGGAAAAGGTCATTAGCTACTCCTGCAGAAGTAAAATCTATTTGGGAGTGCTCCATGGTCTGTATCTGATTATGAAGTTTCCCTAAATCTAAACTAATATCTGAGCTGTTCCAAACACCTAAGATATGATTTTTAATTTTCTCCCAGTCATAATCTGTCTCGTTTACTTTCAGGGACATAACATATCCACCGGTAGTTGGCGTGGCAGAACAGAGCCATTTTTACTTTAAGGGCTTGTAGTTCAGTCCCAATATGCATTATTGCTTCTTCTAAGGCGTCTACCCTCATTTCTAGTTTCCTGTCTATAACTTCCTGTGTTGCCAGTGTTAAAGAGACATTTTTAGACATAGTATCAACATATTGGGCAGTATGCACTTGTTGAGTCAATGATATTGCTGTCACAGTAACAGAAGCAATTGCAGCTATTAAAGCTGATATTCCTAAGATAAGTAAGCCCACAAACCATCGTGTTCACATTAAATCTTGTAGTTGTTGTAACAGCAAGACCATGATTATCATACCAATAAGTGGTTACAGTTACAGGCACCATAAGATAGGGTAGACGTTTTAACATCACAAAAGAACAAACATTATATTGAGGAGTTAAGCAAGATGAAAGCATACATTGTTCACAAGACACCACGTTAGGTCCACCTGAATGATCCAATCATATATTAAGTTTTCCAGAGTCATTAGTGAAAGAAAAAAAAAAAACATAAGGAGAGGGTGGACAAGCTAAAATAGAGTAAATATAATTATTTTCTGGTTGGAGTTCACACTGCAGCAGCCCCGTCAGTCTCGCCAGGATCTCGATGTTTATCTTGCCTCTCCTGCCGGCGGGTGCCTGGGTGCTGCCCTCGCCCCCTCGCTAAACTAGCTTTGGGCCCAGCAGCAGCCAAACAAGTGCAGACGGATGCTGGCGGGGCCACCAGCTGTGATTGCTGCGCACTGGGTCCCAGTGGCCAGGCTGGCCCCACCCGCGGCTCCCGGCATGCGGCTGTTCCATGCAGCAGTGGGGGCAGGGGCAGAGGAGTGCCCTTTCTCTTTTTTGTGGTTGTGGCAGTTGAGGAACCAGGTGCCTGGGGGACTGCGACATGGCGAATCAGTCTGTCCGGGATCCAAATTGGTGAATCTGTGTCCTGTGGAAAAATACAAGCACATCCTCGACCACTAGTTAATAATGGGTCAGGACCCTTCCATTGTCCGGAGAGGAGGTCCTTCCACCTTACCAATGACTTTGCCTCTTGTTGTTCTGGATGAAACAGCATTTAGGTTATTTATTACAAAGAGAGCATGTTGTAAGATCTGATGGGGGAGCTATACTTAAATTCCCCTGCTTTTAATTTTCTGAATTTGTATTTAATGTTTGGTGAGCTCTTTAAACTATAGCTTGTCCCTGGGGATTATAGGAGATGTCTGTGTTATGTTTTATTTGAAACTTTGTACAAAATTCCTGAAAAGACTTAGAAGTGTAAGCAGGAGCATTATAAGTTTTTAAAGCCTTTGGCAGACCCGAATATGAAAAACAAGTAAAGAGATGTTGTATTACATCTTTATATGCCTCTCATGTGCGAGCAGTGGCAATAATGACATGAGAAAAAGTATCTACAGTTACATGGACAAAAGAAAATTTTCCAAATGAGGAGACTTGAGTTACACCCATCTGTGATGTAACATCCTTCCAGTGGTCGAGAGTGCATTAGGTCTGAGACTGCGAGGGTTAACTCCTATCAATTCAGTTCAGTTCAGTCGCTCAGTCGTGTCTGACTCTTTGCAACCCCATGAATTGCAGCACGTCAGGCCTCCCTGTCCATCACCATCTCCCGGAGTTCACTCGGACTCACATCCATCGAGTCCGTGATGCCATCCAGCCATCTCATCCTCAGAAGTCCCCTTCTCCTCCTGCCCCCAATCCCTCCCAGCATCAGAGTCTTTTCCAATGAGTCAACTCTTCGCATGAGGTGGCCAAAGTACTGGAGCTTCAGCTTTAGCATCATTCTTTCCAAAGAAATCCCAGGGTTGATCTCCTTCAGAATGGACTGGTTGGATCTCCGTGCAGTCCAAGGGACTCTCAAGAGTCTTCTCCAACACCACATTTAACTCGTATAGGTAAACTATTTATAGTAGTGAGACATTGGGAGTAGGAACGCACAATCTCTTGAGCAGACTCTCAAGGAATCTGAAATTGTTATCTTAATGCAGTAACATTTTGATGATGAAGGGAGTGAGAGGCTCGGGCTTCTTCAAAAACAGAGGCCACTGTAACCCTGGTTAGTGAATCTGCCAATTTTTATCAAACATTAAAAGAGCATCAAGCTGTTCTTTGTTATATGGAATTACAATTTCTGATGCTCTTTACCAAATAATTCAGTGCTCCGCTTCCTTCCTTTTAATATCAACGTAGCTGTCAACCCTGGATAAGAAGCCACTACTTTTTTAGCTTGAGGGAGACGATGGACTCACTCTAGGGGGCCGTTCTGCCATGAAACTAATTTTTTTTCTTTTTTTTTTGTCTGGCTACCCCAATTGCACCTATAGGGGTTTTATGGCAAAGGAACTGTCAAGCAGTTGTCAATTTAATTTTTTAAAATTTTTTAAAAATTTGTGTTTTAACAACATAAATTTAGGGATATGTTAATTTAGGTCTAATGTTTAGTTTAGGTCTCTGTATAAATTTAAATAATAAATGTATAACCTTTTTATCTCATTTAGGTATACAGATATACCTAAATGTAAAATGTATTTATATATGTATTTATATATGGCAATAAGTATAAACCTATTGACATATAATATATATAAATCAATATACTTGAATCAATCTTTATAATTAATATATTAATTAATATATATTACAGCAATACAACATGTGCACAATTAATACCAACCAACACAAACCAATGTATTGTAATAATACATGTCACACACACATAATATAATTATACAGTATATATAGCATATATCATCACAGCACACCAATCTTTACCAATTAACATCAGCCACACACATACTATATTACTGCAATATATATATTATGTATATAATTATACAGTATATATATAATATGCATATATAGTATACATATTAATTTATATACAAATTAAGTATAGATTTATAAATAAAATTAGGCATACCTTTATTATATTTTATTTATACCCATACCCAATTAGGCAAACTGTAATTAGGCAAGTATATTTATATTATGTATTTATAACAATATATAAAGTATTGTTAATTGTACCGCCTATTGATAACTAAGAAATTCAGAAAAACCCTTTTCTGAGCATCTCCTATTTGAGACAGCACGTCCCTCCCCCAGAGGGTAAAGGGGAGCGTAGGAACTACATAGAGTTGGGAAGCTCCACAGGTATCCTCAAACTGCCAATCTAACATTTTCGCACTTTTGACTACTGTGGGAGCTTGAGGGCAAATGAAACAAAATTTGACCCCTGAAATCTATCAGGGCAACTTGCCAATCATCACTATTTTGTAAAAGACTTGCAGTTGATCCTTATTGACTGGAATTACTATATTTGCTACTTCTTTTCCAAAAAATTCCACACTTAAAAATATATAATTAGTTGTGCCACCAAGCTGGGATAAGATAAAACTATTTTTTTTTCGGGTCACTGGTAAATGGAACCAATGGGCCTTCTTGTCACAAGCATCCTGTAGGTGTATGTTTTGTGGCAAGAATAATTTAATCTCATCTTTTGGTAATATTAATCCTAGTTAACTGATCATTTAAAGCCTCTCCACTTTAACAAGAGCCGACTCTGTCTCACTAGTCAACTTTCCCTTAGAACTGGGATTAGGATTGCTTTTTAAGCAATCAAACAAAAGGCTTTAAATCTGCAGTAGTCAGTTTTAAATGTGGGCGTATCCAATTAATATCCCCTAATATTTTCTGGAAATCATTTAAAGTTAGTAAACAATCTCTCCACAGCTTGAAAGGGGCATTATCAGTTTTCAAAACTTTTGGCAGACCTAAATACAAGAAGCAAGTAAAGAGGTGTTGCACAACATCTTTATAAGCTTTTCCAGTTATCCTTTTGTAACCTAAATCTGGTCTATAGCTTTTTGGGTGACAAGCAACCACCTAATCTTTGAATACGTCCAGCAATGGGGAACTCACTACTCTCTAAGGTTCTAAACTCTCCCTCACCTTTTCCTTTGCAGCACCCTAACTCTGCATACCACTTTCTCTAATCCCACCAACTCATTTTCAGTAGTATGTGTTGGCCAGGAGCTGGGCCAGTCTTTCCCAGCAATGCAAGAGACATCTGTTCTAGTGTCTAACAGCCCTGACATTTTATTTCCTTGAATTAAAAGATCTTTTAAAGGCCTGGAAGTGGTAATTTCTTGCATCCAAAAATCTAGATCACTAGATCCAAATCCTCTGGGAACTCTTGCTTGAGAAGTCAAGGTTTTTATCGTCTGATAATAAGGTAAAAGCAAAAGCTGTGCTATTCTTTGACTTTTATTAATTTGCACAGTTTTGGCAGGCAGTGAGATCAAAACTTTAATTTCCTTAGTATAATCAGAATCTACTACACCAGGCTCCGCTGAAATTCCTTGAAAAGAAAGCAAGCTACACCCTAGTACAAGTCCAGAATGTCCTCAGGCAGAGGGCCAGCCACTCCCGTTGGAATCGGAGTAACTGGCACATCAGGGGTTAATATTGTTACCATGTTGGAACTGAGGTCTAGTCCTGAGCTACCTGGGGTTGATTGGCGTGGCTTATTGTCTCTGTTTAGCAGGATATTGCCGAAAAAATGCCCCATTTAGCCATAAGAGAAACATTCTTTTTGGAGAATCCTTTTTATTACGATTATTTTTCTTTTCTTTTTCTCTATTTTCTTTCTCTCTCTCTCTCTCTCTCTCTCTTTTTTTGCTTGGGTGAGGCCCCCCTGAGGGGGTTTTCTGCAAGGAGCAGGCTTGCTTTAAACGTTCCTTTGTTTAAAAAAAATTGTCCCTATCTTTTTCAAACTTAGGCAATGTTCTGGGAAGTGCAAGCAGAGATGGTGGTGGTCGCCTTAAATCAGAGAGATTTTTAAAGTTTTGTGCAGAGGGGGAGGGGGCTTGCCAGGACGTCTGGCCACATCCTGTAAGTACTCTCCTTCCTCAGGAGGTAGAGCACAATTTCCCTCCTTTTCTTCATCAATGGCAGAAAATATGATCTGCATAGAAGGTGGAGACCCACTACCATCTACTGCCATAGTCTCTCCCATAGGCTATCTAACAGCCTCATGACAGGGGGTCCAGAATATTTTTAACCATATTCCACAGAGCAAAAGCACTTACAGGTCCATGCATAGTATAATAAGTTTTCAGCTGTTTACCTAGCTTCACCCAAGTATCTAAATTAACAGTGCCCTTTTCTGGAAAGCAAGAACATTGCTCTTGTACAAATTTTAAAAAAGGATTGAACACTAGCCTTTTTAACTTTAATTTCTCTTTTGTTTAACAGTTGCAAAATTAGTTTTACAAAGAGTTGTTGTTCTTTTGATTCATTGTTACTCATGTCAGAAAAATAAAATTTTGTATAGATCAGGAATAGAAGATTCTGTATCTACCCTGAGGTATCCCTCTTGAGGCTCAAAAGGGTCCTTGACAACCTTGATGCAACTCAAGAAGTTCCCCGACATACACGTCTTCAATTGAGAGGAACACCGAGTGTCCCACCACAACTCAAGAAGAGCCCCGTTTTTCCCTCATCATCTCGAGATGAGGGTCCATTTCCCTGCTTCGTTAGGAAAGGAATCTTGGCGTTCCTGTCGCACCTCAAGAGGAGGCGGTCTCAACTTGGAACTCGAGAGGAAACCCAGGGGTCATGCCACAATTCAAAAAGACCCTGATGTCTCAATCCATTCCAGATACACCTGACTCCCCTGCACTGACTCGATGGTCACCCCGAGTATTGACTCAAAATATGATGGCACATGTGACAGCCCTGTGGCACCTTGAGAGAAAGCCACCAATCTCTATGTCAACTCGACAGGAAGCCTGACACTACCTTTACAGCTCGAGCAGAAAGCGGACTTGCATGTCTCCACATGAGACGAGGCCTGACTCCCCTGTCAAAACTCCATAGGAACCTCAAGATCCATGTCAGCACTGGAGAGGAAACCTGAGGTCCCAGCCTCAACTCCAGATGAGGACCTCAGTCTCAGCACCGACTGGAGAGGAATCCCGAGGAGCCCTTCGCAACTCGCATGGAGACTGGCCTTTCCTGAGACCACATGAGCGGGTCCCTGAGTTCCCTGTCGTAACTCGAGAAAAACCAGCAGATTCTCCCCTCAACGCGAGATGGGGCCCTTTTCTGCTGTGGCGTCTCGAGAGAAATCCCACCTTCCCTCTTGAGCCTCGGAAGGGTCCTTGATGCAACTCAAGAAGTTCCCCAACATACCCGTCTCCACTCGAGAGGAAAACTGAGGGTCCCACCACAACTCAAGAAGAGCCCCGTTTTTCCCTCCTTATCTCAAGAGGAGGGTCCATTTCCCTGCTTCGTTGGGAAAGGATTCTCGGCATTCCCATCGCACCTCAAGAGGAGGCAAGGCGGTCTTAACTTGAAACTCGAGAGGAACTCTAGGGGCTGTGCCGAAATTCCAAAAGACCCTGATGTCCCAATCCACTCCAGATACACCTGATTCCCCTGCACTGATGCGACTGCCACCCTGAGTATCTACTCCAAACACGATGGCACGTGTGACAGCCCTGTGGCACCTCCAGAGTAAGCCATCGATCCCTATGTCAACTCGACAGTAAGCCTGTCACTACTTTGATAGCTCAAGAGGAAAGCGGACTTGCATGTCTCCACATGAGACGAGGCCTGACTCCCCTGTCGAAACGCCAAGGGAACTCCAAGATCCATGTCAGCACTGGAGAGGAACCCTGAGTTTCTGGCCTTAACTCCAGAAGAGGACCTCGGCCGCGGAACCGACTGGAGAGGAATCCCGAGGGACCCCTCGCAACTCACATGGAGACTTGACTTTCCTGAGGCAACACGAGCAGGTCCTTGAGGTCCCCGTCGTAACTCGAGAGGAACCCCAAGTTTCCTGCTGCAACTCGAGAAAAACCAGCAGATTCTCCCCTCAATGCGAGATGGCACCCTTTTCTGCTGCGGCATCTTCAGAGAAATCCCACCTTCCGTCTTGAACATCAGAAGTGTCCTGGACTCCCTTGATGCAGCTCAAGAAGTGCTGGGAGCCAACGTGAGGAAACTTGCTCATGGCAAAATCATGAGGAAGGAGGCTCAGCACATGCAAATGTGGGATCGAGCCTCAGGGGTCCCCCTGGAAATTCTCGAGCATCTACCCCCCAAACCAGAGTGTGCCTGCTTTACTGTGTTATGCTTTCCACCTACTCTTCTGACAGCAACAGTGGCTGTCCCCCCACCCAACTTTTTCTGGCAAAAGTTAATTAAGAGCTTTTAGATAGTAAGTCTCCTGGGCATAATAAGAGTGTTTCAATCCAAAAACCCCTCTGATGGCTTTCTAGCCTGCCTACAGGACTCTTACAGCTGGGCATGTGATTATTTGTGGCCTCCCGACCGTGAGAGGCACAGGAAGCTCAAAACATCCTAGGAATGTAGAGGCTTCCAAGGCTTCAAAATCATTAGAATAGGACTGATTAAGGGTTTCATTTGTTGAGCCAATACTTCTTGCCAAATTTTCATATCTTTTATTTGTTGATATAGTTGGTATATAGAAAAAAAAGTAGCAACATAGATCTTTGAGTTAAGTACGTTCTTTGTTATAATCAACTGCACCTTTGTTCTCTAGGGATGTAACTTTAGTGATTTGAGGGTGATGCAGATTAAAGAAAAATACTTCAGGGGAAATGAGATTAACATTCATTAAGGAAGAGAGCCATAAAGTGTTAACAGGCCTCTTGGCCAGAAGATAATGTAAATCACGAGACCTTTTGTATACAAAAAAGATATACAGAAAGGGTCAGGACTGCTGCCCCTGAATGATTCTGTATCTTCCATTCTGTAAAACTTAGGGTATATAAAAGCCTTTTAAAAATAAGGTTATAGGTTTTTTTTTAAATTAATTAATTAATTAATTAATTTTAATTTTACTTTACAATTCTGTATTGGTTTTGGCATAGATTGACATGAATCCACCACAGGTGTACATGCGTTCCCAAACATGAACCCCCCTCCCACCCCCCTCCCCACAACATCTCTCTGGGTCATCCCCACGTATCAGCCCCAAGCATGCCATATCCTGCATCAGACATAGACTGGCAATTCGATTCTTACATGATATTATACATGTTTCAATACCATTCTCCCAAATCATCACACCCTCTCCCTCTCCCTCTGAGTCCAAAAGTCCACTATACACATCTGTGTCTTTTTTGCTGTCCTGCATACAGGGTCATCATTGCCATCTTTCTAAATTCCATATATATGTGTTAGTATACTGTATTGGTGTTTTTCTTTCTGGCTTACTTCACTCTGTATAATCGGCTCTAGTTTCATCCATCTCATCAGAACTGATTCAAATGTATTCTTTTTAATGGCTGAGTAATACTCCATTGTGTATATGTACCACAGCTTTCTTATCCATTCATCTGCTGATGGACATCTAGGTTGTTTTCATGTCCTGGCTATTATAAACAGTGCTGCGATGAACATTGGGGTACATGTGTCTCTTTCAATTCTGGTTTCCTCCGTGTGTATGCTCAACAGTGGGATTGCTGGGTCATAAGGCAGTTCTATTTGCAATTTTTTAAGGAATCTCCACACTGTTCTCCATAGTGGCTGTACTAGTTTGCATTCTCACCAACAGTGTAGGAGGGTTCCCTTCTCTCCACACCCTCTCAAGCATTTATTGCTTGCAGATTTTGGATCGCAGACATTCTGACTGGTGTGAAGTGGTACCTCATTGTGGTTTTGATTTGCATTTCTCTAATAATGAGTGATGTTGAGCATCTTTTCATGTGTTTGTTAGCCATCCGTATGTCTTCTTTGGAGAAATGTCTATTTAGTTCTTTGGCCCATTTTTTGATTGGGTCTTTTATTTTTCTGGAATTGAGCTGCAGGAGTTGCTTGTATATTTTTGAGATTAGTTGTTTGTCAGTTGCTTCATTTGCTATTATTTTCTCCCATTCGGAAGGCTGTCTTTTCACTTTGCTTATGTTTTCCTTTGTTGTGCAGAAGCTTTTAATTTTAATTAGATCCCATTTGTTTATTTTTGCTTTTATTTCCAGAATTCTGGGAGGTGGATCATAGAGGATCCTGCTGTGGTTTATGTCGGAGAGTGTTTTGCCTATGTTCTCCTCTAAGAGTTTTATAGTTTCTGGTCTTACATTTAGATCTTTAATCCATTTTGAGTTTATCTTTGTGTGCGGTGTTAGAAAGTGATCTAGTTTCATTCTTTTACAAGTGGTTGACCAGTTTCCCCAGCACAACTTGTTAAAGAGATTGTCTTTACTCCATTGTATATTCTTGCCTCCTTTGTCAAAGATAAGGTGTCCATATGTGTGTGGATTTATCTCTGGGCTTTCTATTTTGTTCCATTGATCTATATTTCTGTCTTTGTGCCAATACCATACTGTCTTGATGACTGTGGCATTGTAGTAGAGCCTGAAGTCAGGCAAATTGATTCCTCCAGTTCCATTCTTCTTTCTCAAGATTGCTTTGGCTATTCGTGGTTTTTTGTATTTCCATACAAATCTTGAAATTATTTGTTCTAGTTCTGTGAAAAATATCGCCGGTATCTTGATAGGGATTGCATTGAATTTGTAAATTGCTTTGGGTAATATACTCATTTTCACTATATTGATTCTTCCGATCCATGAGCATGGTATATTTCTCCATCTATTAGTGTCCTCTTTGATTTCTTGCATCAGTGTTTTATAGTTTTCTGTATATAGGTCTTTAGTTTCTTTAGGTAGATATATTCCTAAGTATTTTATTCTTTTTGTTGCAATGGTGAATGGAATTGTTTCCTTAATTTCTTCTTCTACTTTCTCATTATTAGTGTATAGGAATGCAAGTGATTTCTGTGTGTTGATTTTATATCCTGCAACTTTACTATATTCATTAATTAGCTCTAGTAATTTTCTGGTAGAGTCTTTAGTGTTTTATATGTAGAGGATCATGTCATCTGCAAACAGTGAGAGTTTTACTTCTTTTCCAATTTGGATTCCTTTTATTTCTTTCTCTGCTCTGATTGCTGTGGCTAAAACTTCCAGAACTATGTTGAATAGTAGTGGTGAAAGTGGGCACCCTTGTCTTGTTCCTGACTTTAGGGGAAATGCTCTCAATTTTTCACCATTGAGGATAATGTTTGCTGTGAGTTTGTCATAGATAGCTTTTATTATGTTGAGGTATGTTCCTTCTATTCTTGCTTTCTGGAGAGTTTTTATCATAAATGGATGTTGAATTTTGTCAAAGGCCTTCTCTGCATCTATTGAGATAATCATATGGTTTTTATTTTTCAATTTGTTAATGTGGTGAATTACATTGATTGATTTGCGGATGTTGAAGAATCCTTGCATCCCTGGGATAAAGCCCACTTGGTCATGGTGTACGATCTTTTTAATGTGTTGTTGGATTCTGATTGCTAGAATTTTGTTGAGGATTTTTTCATCTATGTTCATCAGTGATATTGGCCTGTAGTTTTCTTTTTTTGTAGTATCTTTGTCAGGTTTTGGTATTAGGGTGATGGTGGCCTCATAAAATGAGTTTGGAAGTTTCCCTTCCTCTGCAATTTTCTGGAAGAGTTTGAGTAGGATAGGTGTTAACTCTACTCGAAATTTTTGTTAGAATTCAGCTGTGAAGCCGTCTGGACCTGGCATTTTTTTTGCTGGAAGATTTCTGATTACAGTTTCAATTTCCGTGCTTTTGATGGGTCTGTTAAGATTATCTATTTCTTCCTTGTTCAGTTTTGGAAAATTGTATTTTTCTAAGAATTTGTCCATTTCTTCCAGGTTGTCCATTTTATTGGCATATAATTGCTGATAGTAGTCTCTTATGATCCTTTGTATTTCTGTGTTGTCTCTTGTGATCTCTCCATTTTCATTTCTAATTTTATTGATTTGATTTTTCTCTCTTTGCTTCTTGATGAGTCTGGCTAATGGTTTGTCAATTTTATTTATTCTTTCAAAGAACCAGCTTTTGGCTTTGTTGATTTTTGCTATGGTCTCTTTTGTTTCCTTTGCATTTATTTCTGCCCTAATTTTTAAGATTTCTTTCCTTCTGCTAACTCTGGGGTTCTCCAATTCTTCCTTTTCTAGTTGCTTTAGGTGTAGAGTTAGGTTATTTATTTGACTTTTTTCTTGTTTCTTGAGGTATGCCTGTATTGCTATGAACTTTCCTCTTAGCACTGCTTTTATAGTGTCCCACAGGTTTTGGGTTGTTGTGTTTTCATTTTCATTAGTTTCTATGCATATTTTGATTTCTTCTTTTATTTCTTCTGTGATGTGTTGGTTATTCAGAAGCGTGTTGTTCAGCCTCCATATGTTGGAATTTTTAATAGTTTTCCTCCTGTAATTGAGATCTAATCTTAGTGCATTATGGTCAGAAAAGATGCTTGGAATGATTTCGATTTTTTTGAATTTATCAAGGTTGGATTTATGGCCCAGGATGTGATGTATCCTCGAGAAGGTTCCATGAGCACTTGAGAAAAAATGAAATTCATTGTTTTGGGGTGAAATGTCCTATAGATATCAATTAGGTCTAACTGGTCTAATGTATCATTTAAAGTTTGCATTTCTTTGTTAATTTTCTCTTTAGTTGATGTGTCCATATGTGTGAGTGGGGTATTAAAGTCTCCCACTATTATTGTGTTGTTGTTAATTTCCCCTTTCATACTTGTTAACATTTGTCCTACATATTGCGGTGCTCCTATATTGGGTGCATATATATTTATAATTGTTATATCTTCTTCTTGGATTGATCCTTTGATCATTATGTAGTGGCCTTCTTTGTCTCTTTTCACAGCCTTTGTTTTAAAGTCTATTTTATCGGATATGAGTGTTGCCACTCCTGCTTTCTTTTGGTCTCTATTTGCATGGAATATCTTTTTCCAACCCTTCACTTTCAGTCTGTATGTGTCCCTTGTTTTGAGGTGGGTCTCTTGTAAGCAGCATATAGAGGGTTCTTGTTTTTGTATCCAATCGGCCAGTCTTTGCCTTTTGGTTGGGGCATTCAATCCATTTACGTTTAAGGTAATTATTGATAAGTATGATCCCGTTGCCATTTGTTTTATTATTTTGGGTTCGGGTTTATACTCCCTCTTTGTGTTTCCTGTCTAGAGAATATCCTTTAGACTTTGTTGGAGAGCTGGTTTGGTGGTGCTGAATTCTCTCAGCTTTTGCTTGTCTGTAAAGCTTTTGATTTCTCCTTCGTATTTGAATGAGATCCTTGCTGGGTATAGTAATCTGGGCTGTAGGTTATTTTCTTTCATCACTTTAAGTATGTCTTGCCATTCCCTCCTGGCCTGAAGAGTTTCTATTGAGAGATCAGCTGTTATCCTTATGGGAATCCCCTTGTGTGTTATTTGTTGTTTTTCCCTTGCTGCTTTTAATAGTTGTTCTTTGTGTTTGATCTTTGTTAATTTGATTAATATGTGTCTTGGGGTGTTTTGCCTTGGGTTTATCCTATTTGGAACTCTCTGGGTTTTTTGGACTTGGGTGATTATTTCCTTCCCCATTTTAGGGAAGTTTTCAGCTATTATCTCCTCAAGGATTTTCTCATGGTCTTTCTTTTTGTCTTCTTCTTCTGGGACTCCTATAATTCGAATGTTGGAGCGTTTCATATTGTCCTGGAGGTCTCTGAGATTGTCCTCATTTCTTTTAATTCGTTTTTCTTTTTTCCTCTCTGATTTATTTATTTCTACCATTCTATCTTCTATTTCACTAATCCTATCTTCTGCCTCCGTTATTCTATTATTTGTTGCCTCCAGAGTGTTTCTGATCTCATTTATTGCATTATTCATTGTATATTGACTCTTTTTTATTTCTTCTAGGTCCTTGTTGAACCTTTCTTGCATCTTCTCAATCCTTGTCTCTGGGGTATTTATCTGTGATTCCATTTTGATTTCAACATTTTGGATCATTTTCACTATCAATATTCGGAATTCTTTCTCAGGTAGATTCCCTATCTCTTCCTCTTTCGTCTGGTTTGGTGGGCATTTCTCCTGTTCCTTTACCTGTTGGGTATTCCTGTCTCTTCATCTTGGTTATATTGCTGCGTTTGGGGTGGCCTTTTTATATTCTGGTAATTTGTGGAGTTCTCTTTATTGTGGAGCTTCCTCACTGTGGGTGGGGTAGTATCAGTGGCTTGTCAAGGTTTCCTGGTTAGGGAGGCTTGTGTTGGAGGTCTGGTGGGTCGAGCTGAGTTTCTTCTCTCTGGAGTGCAGTGGAGTGACCAGTAATGGGTTATGAGACGTCTAAAGTTTTGGAGTAACTTTGAGCTGCCTGTATATTGAAGCTCAGGGGTGTGTTCCTGTGTTGCTGGAGAATTTGTGTGATATGTCTTGCTCTGGAACTTGTTGGCCCTTGGGTGGAGCTTTGTTTCAGTGTAGGTATGGAGGCATTTGATGAGCTCCTATTGCTTAATGTTCCCTGAATTCAGGAGTTCTCTGATGTTCTCAAGCTTTGGACTGAAGCCTCCTGTTTCTGGTTTTCGGTTTTATTTTTACAGTGGTCTCTAGACTTCTCCATCTATACAGCACCAATGATATAGCATCTAGGTTAAAGATGAAAGGTTTCTCCACATTGAGGGACACCCAGAGAGGTTCACTGGGGTACGTGGAGAAGAGAAGAGGGAGGGGGTAGATAGAGATGACTGGAATGAGATGCAGTGAGATCAAAAGAGGAGAGAGCAAGTTAGTCAATAGTCACTTCCTTATGTGCGCTCCATAGTCTGGACCTCTCAGAGGTATTCACGGAGTTATACAGGGAAGAGGAGAGAGAGGAAGTAGACAGAGGTGGCCACGAGGGTAAGAGAGAGGAATGAAAAGGAGAGAGACAGGTCCAGCCAGTAATCAGTTCCTTAGGTGTTCTCCACCATCTAGAACACACAGAGAATCACAGAGTTGGATATAGAAGAGATGGGGGGGGGAGCGACAGAGGCCACCTGGTGGAGAAAAAGGAGAGTCCAAAGAGAGGAGAGAGTGGTCAAGCCAGTAATCTCGCTGTCAGGTAAGATTGGGTTATGAAATGTACAAGATTGACAACAAAAACCGAAAAGCAAAGATTAAAAACATAGAGTAGAGGTTAGATTTTCAAAAATACAATATTAAAGAGAGGAAGCAGAAGGAAGAAAGAAAAAAAAAGAAAAAAAGAAAGAAAAAGAAAAAAATAATAAGAAAAAAAAGTAAGGAAAAAAAAAACCCCACAAGATTAAAAAAGAAATACCAACAACAACCACGCGAAGACTATATATGGTGTTTTCCTTAAAAAAGTAGAGTCTTTTTTTTTTGAAAATAATAGTTATAGAAATAAAAAGTAGAGAAATAGAAGACTTAACAATTAAAAAAAGTTAGAAAAAAGAAAGAAAGCAAAAAAAAAAATAAGGAATGATTGTAAAAATTGTGAAGATATATCTGGCCCTTCTCTGATGTTGTGGGCCGTGTGGGGTCACTTCCAAGGCGGTTCCTTCTGTTTAACTTCTGTTTGCTGGTCTCTTCAGTGTCTGAATTCCGTCCTGACACATGGGGGCGGTGGTGGACACTTTTTTTTTTTTAGGCTCACTAGTTCAGTCGCATTGTGGGGAGGGGGGGATGCTGCAAACAAATAGCACCCCGCTGGACCTGTCTCCCCCCATGATGCACAAACCGCTCCAGCTCCACGGAGCTCAGCCAGGAACCATCCGAGGCCGGCCCCAGGCTTCACACACCTCCCCGGTCCAAGCCGCTCAGGTTTGGCGCCCAGGTAACCCTCAGAGGCACAGACTTGTTTGGGACTGTGCTCTACGCCCCTCCTGGGTCCGAGCAGCTCGGGAGCTTGGCGAGCGCGGTCGCCACGACTTGTCCCCTTCTCTGTCTCTACTGCTCAGTTTTCTGGGTGTACTGCTGGCGCTCCTTGTGAGGTGGATGGTGACTGTTCTGCACCCCCTGAAGTCTCAGCAAAGAAGCCTGCCTGCAGCTTTTTAGGTAAAGTCTCTCTGGGGCTGTGATTGCCCCTTTCCAGCCCTTACAGCTCTGGCTGCCTGTCCCCGGCGGGGGATGGTCCGCAGCCGGCTATTTCCATTCTGTCCTTTGTTCTGTGCGCGGTCCTGGCAGGGTCTTATGTTCCAGCTTTTCGCGTGGTAGCTATCCCCCAGTCTGGTTTGCTAGCCCAAGTTCGATCGCTCTGGTTACGCGTGGGGCGTTTCTGCCCGCTTCTTACCGAGCACGGCAGCCCGCGCCTCCCGTGCTTCCCTGCCCTGCCCCCACTTGCTAGTGGCGGTTGCAGGCGTCTGCGCTGCTTTTCCGCTGGGGGAGTTACTGTTGGGCTTGTAATCTGTTGGTTTTAATTATGTATTCGTTTTTCCTTCCTGTTATGTTGCCCTCTGTGTTTCCAAGGCTCCCCTCAGACTCGGCCGGTAGAGTGTTTCCTTGTGTTTAGAAACCTCTCTTCTTAGAATTCCCTTCCCAGGACGGGCTTCCCTTCCTGGGACGGAGCTCCCTCCCCACCTCCTTTGTCTCTTTTCTCGTCTTTTATATTTTTTCCTACCTGTTTTTGAAGACAATGATCTGCTTTTCTCGTTGCCTGATGTCCTCTGCCTGCATTCAGAGGTTGTTTTGTGGAGTTTGCTCCACGTTGAAATGATCTTTTGAGGAATTTGTGAGGGAGAAAGTGGTCTTCCCTTCCTATTCCTCTGCCATCTTAGGACCGCCCCCGGTTATAGGGTTTTTGCACAAGCTTAACCTCCTCCGTGTCGACTCTCTCACCCTCACTCTCCTTTTCAGACTGATCCCTTGGAACACGGAGGCTTTCCCTGTCTACTTACTTGCCCGCGCTTCTAAGACACACGTGAGAGGGAACACAAGGCAGGGCACCCTCCGCTATTCAAGCGGGTGCCTGTGGCCTAACATAGATGGTGCAAGTTTCTTGTCTTGAGACTTTATTAGCTTTCCGTGTAAACCAAGGAAAATCAGACTCTTTTCTACACTAATTTTCCTACTGCACTATTCATTCCTAATCTCTCTTTATATCTCTAATTAAATAATTCTTTCCAATGACGCCGACTCGGTCCCCTCTTCAAATTCCCTGGATCCAATGGGGCTGGACTCCAAGAAAGAAGTTCCCTGACATACCCGTCTCCACTCGAGAGGAACACTGAAGGTCCCGCCACAATTCAAGAAGAGCCCCGCTTTTCCCTCCTTACCTTAAGATGAGGGTCCATTTCCCTACTTCATCAGGAAAGGAATCCCTGCATTCCCATCGAACGTCAAGAGGAGCCAGTCTCAACTTGAAGTCAAGAGGAACTCCAGGGGTCATGCCACCATTCTAAAAGACCCCGATGTCCCAATCCACTCCAGATACACAGGATTCCCCTGCACTGACTTGACTGTCACCCCGAGGATCGACTCCAAACAGGATGGCAGGTCTGAAAGCCCTGTGGCACCTCGAGGGAAAGCCACCGATCCCTATGTCAACTCGACAGGAAGCCTGACACCTGACACTACTGTTACAGCTCAAGAGGAAAGCGGACTTGCATGTCTCCACACGACACAAGGCCTGACTCCCCTGTCGAAACTCCATAGGAACCCTGAGATCCATGTCAGCACTGGAGAGGAACCCTGAGGTTCTAGCCTCAACTCCAGATGAGGACTTCGGCCCCAGCACTGACTGGAGAGGAATCCCGAGGGGCCCCACGCACCTTGCATGGATACTTGACATTCCTAAACAACACAATCAGGTCCCTGAGGTCCCTGTCATAACTCGAGAGGAACCCCAAGTTTCCTGCTGCACTTGAGAGAAACAAGGAGATTCTCCACTCAGTGCAGGATGAGGCCCTTTTCCACTGTGACCAATCGAGAGAAATCCCACCTTCCCTCTTCAGGCTCAAAAGTGTCCTTGACACCCCTGATGCAACTCAAGATTTTCCTCGACATACCCGTTTCCACTGGAGCAGAACACCGAGGGTCCCACCACAACTCAATAGAGCCCCGTTTTTCCCTCCTCATCTCGAGATCTGTGTCCATTTCCCTGCTTCATTGGGGAAGGAATCCCGGCGTTCCTGTCACACCTCAAGAGGAGGCAGTCTCCACTTGAAACTCGAGAGGAACTCCAGGGGTCCTGCCACAATTCCAAAACACCCCGATGTCCCAATTCACTCCAGATACAGCTGAACCCCTGCACTGACTAGATTGTCACAAGGAGTATTGACTCCAAACACATTGGCAGGTGTGACAGTCTTGTGGCAACTCGATATAAAGCCACAGATCCCTATGTCAACTCTACAGGAAGCCTGACACTACTTTGACAGCTTGAGAGGAAAGCAGGCTAGCATGTCTCCACATGAGACAAGGACTGACTCCACTGTTGAAACTCCTTAGGAACCCTGAGATCCATGTCAGTGCTGTAGAGGAACCCTGAGGTTCTGGTCTCAAGTCCAGATGAGAAACTTGGCCCTGACACCAACTGAAGAGGAATCCCGAGAGGCCCCTTGCAACTCGAATGGAGAGTTGACTTTCCTGAGGCAACTTGAGCGGGTCCCTGAAGTCCCCATCGTAACTCGAGAGGAACCCCAAGTTTCCTGCCTCAACTTGAGAAAAACCAGCAGATTCTCCCCTCAACATGAGATGAGGCCCTTTTCCACTGTGGCGTCTTGAGGGAAATCACACCTTCCCTCTTGAGCCTCCAAAGGGTCCTTGATACCCTTGATGCAACTCAGGAAGTTCCCCGACATACCCTTCTCCACTTGAGAGGAACACCGAGGGTCCTGTCACAACTCAAGAAGAGCCCCATTTCCCCCTCCTCATCTCGAGATGTGGGAGCGTTTCCCTGCTTCATCGGGAAAGGAATCCCGGAATTCCCATCACACCTCAAGAGGAGGCAGTCTCTAGTTGAAACTTGAGAGGAACTCCAGAGGTCCTGCCACAATTCTAAAAGACTCCAATGTCCAAATCCACTCCAGATACAACTGAATCCCCTGCATTGACTCGACTGTCACTTTGAGTATCGAATCAAAATACTATGGCAGGTGTGACAGCCATGTGGCACCTCGAGAAAAAGCCACAGATCCCTGTGTCAAGTCGACAGGATGCCTGACAATACTTTGACAGCTCGAGAGGAAAGTGGACGTGCATGTCTCCACCCGAGACGAGGCCTGACTCTCCTGTTGAAACTGCATAGGAACCCAGAGATCCATGTCAGCACTGGAGAGGAACCCTGAGATTTCAGCCTCAAGTCTAAATGAAGACTTAGGACATGGCACCGACAGCAGAGGAATTCGGAAAGGCCCCTCGCAACTAGCATGGAGACTTGTCTTTCCTGAGGCAATCCGAGCGGGTCAATGAAGTCCCCGTGGTAACTCAAGAGGAACCCTAGGGTTCAAGGCACAACACGAGAAAAACAAGGAGATTCTCCCTTCATCACGAGATGAGGCCCTTTTCTGCTGCAGTGTCTCGAGAGAAATCCCACCTTTCTTCTTAAGCCTCACAAGGGTTCTTGACACCCTTTCTGCAACTCAAAATGTTCCCCGACATAACAGTCTCCACTCAAGAGGAACACCGAGTGTCCTGACACAACTCAAGAAGATACCCGTTTTTCCCTCCTCATCTCGAGATGAGAGTCCATATACCTTATTCATCGGGAAAGGAATCCCGGTGATTCCATCGCACCTCAAGAGGAGGCGGTCTCAAATCGAAGGTCAAGAGGAATTCCAGGGGTCATGCCACCATTCCAAAAGACCCAATGCCCCAATCCACTCCATATAAACCTGATTCCCCTGCACTGACTCAACTGTCACCGTGAGTATCATCTCAAAACACAATGGCAGCTCTGAAAGCCCTGTGGCACATCGAAAGAAAGCCACAGATCTGTATGTCAATGTGACAGAAAGCCTGAGCTATTTTACAGATTGAGAGGAAAGTGGATTTCCATATCTACACACGAGACGAGGCCTGACTCCCCTGTTGAAACTCCATAGGAACCCCGAGATCCATGTCAGCATTGGAGAGGAAACCTGAGTTTCCAGCCAAAACACTAGATTAGAACATAGGCCTTTCACCGAAGGGAGAGGAATCCTGAGCAGTCCCTCGCAAGTCGCAAGGAGACTGGACTTTCCTGAGGCCACACTAGGGGTCCCTGAGTTTCCCATCATAACTCTAGAGGAACCCCAAATTTCCTGCCGCAACTCAAGAAAAACCAGGAGATTCTCCCCTCAAGGCGAGATGAGGCCCTTTTCCACTGCGGCGTCTTGAGAGAAATCCCACGTTCCCCCTTGAGCCTCAAAAGGGTCCTTCACACCCTTGATGCAACTCAAGAAATTCCCCATCATAACCATCTTACTCGAGAGGATAACCGATTGTACTGCCACACTCAAGAAGTGCCACGTCTTTTCCTTCTCAACTTGAGATGAGGGCCCATTTCCCTGCTCATCGGGGAAGGAATCCTGGCATTCCCTTCACACTTCAAGAGGAGGCGGTCTGAACCTGAAACTCGAGAGGAACTCCAGGGGTCTTGCCACAATTCAAAAGATCTGATGTCCCAATACACTCCAGATAAACCGGATTCCCCTGCACTGACTCGACTGTCACCTGAGCATTGACTCAAAACACAATGGCAGGTGTGACAGCCTTGTGGCACCTCGAGAGAAAGCCATAGATCCCTATGTCAACTCAACAGGAAGCCTGACACTAATTTTACAGCTCGAGAGGAAAGCACACTTCCATGTCTCCACACAAGATGAGGTCAGACTCCCCTGTTGAAATGCCATGGTTGCTGGGAGCCAGCATGGCAGATTCTACCAATGACAAGGTCATGTGGAAGATACCTGATGAGCAAGGTGGATCAGGACTCAAGGGATCCCCTGGACTTGCTCGAGCATCCAACCTAAAACCAGAATCTGTCTGTCTTACTATTTTGTGTCTTTTACCAACTCTTCTGACTTTAACCTGTGGCTATCTCCATTTACCTTTCTCTGGGGAAAATCACCTTAGGGCTCTAGCTAACAAGTCTCCTGGACATGAAAGGAATATTTCAATTCAAACACCCTCTGTTGGCATTCTAGCTTGCCTGACAGGTTTATCCAGACTCTTTCAGCTTTGCCTGTGATTATTCACAGCCTCCCAACTGTGAGAGGCATGGGAAGCCTAACACATTATAAAAATATAGCACCTTTCATAGAGTTAAAAGCTATTAGAGTAGTGCTGGTGTAGGATTTCATTGTTGAGCCAATGCTTGCTGCTAAGTTACCACGTCTCTTATCCACTGTGCACCTGGGAGTGCAATAGTTAATGTAGTTGGAATTTAAGAAAAACAAGCAATAGCCTTAGAGTTAACCATATCAGACCTTTGAGCTAACTGGTTCTTTCTTCATTGTAACTCACTGCACTTTTGCTCCATGAGAAATGTAACTATGTTTAACATTTTCTGTGGCTGACATAGATTAAAAATATAAAGAAAAAACGTTTCAAGGGGAAATAAGTTTTCTGGTTGAGCATCCTGTATCAAAAGAGGGTCATAAAATGTTCACAGGCCTCCAAGGCCAGAAGATAATCTATACAACATTGTTTATGAGAAAGGTATGCAGAAAAAATCTTGGTTTCAATAATGACAAAACAGATGTAATGTTTGGGCTGACTCTGTATGACTTTGCATCTTTCATTTCCCTCTATGTATGAGTCAAGGTATAAAAGTTCCTTTTGAAAATACTGTTACGGGCCTTGCTCACTGAAGCTTGGTCACCCCGTGTCTTTCTTTCTTTCTTTCTCTTTCTTACTCTCTTTTTCAGGATGATCCCTTGGAGCACAGAGGCTCTCTGCATTCACTTTTCTGCCTGGGCTTTGAAGACCCGACCAACCGGGAAGGCGCTCTTTTTCTTCACTCCCTTGGGAGACTGGAGGGCTCCTGTGGCCTTTGTGAACAGAGCAAGTCCCTTGTCTTGGGGCTTTATTGGCTTTCTGTGTAAACCAAGGAATATCAGCCTGTTTCTCTCCTCTATTTTCTTATCTGCAACATTCTTTCTTTATCTCTCTCTAAATCTCTTTGCCGATGCTGTCTCTCCTGAGGGATCCCACGGGGTTGGACACTGGCAAGTTGCATCCAAACAGGGACCCAAAAGAATTCCACTTCTCCTGTTTGGATCCCAGATAGACTGATTCGCCATGTCACAGTAGCCCAGACATCCAGTTCCCCCATTGTTTCGACCACAAAAGAAAAAAGACACTCCTCTGCCCCTGCCTCTGCCACCCACCTGAAAAGTCCAACAGACTCTAAGATGCCTGACAGCAGAGATCTTGGAAAAAACTTAATGTACAAATAAATTATTCAGGTGGACCTAATGTAATATCTTGTAAACAATGTATGCTCTCATCTTGTTTGACTCCTCAGTATAATGTTTGCTCCTTTGTGGTGTTACAACGTCCACCCTATATATGGTGCCTGTAACTGTAACCACTTATTGGTATGATAAATATGGTCTTGCTGTGCTACAACAACTAGAAGATTTAATGCCATCACAATGGCTTGTGGGCTTACTTATTTTAAGAATATCAGCTTTAATAACAGCAATTACTTCTGTTACTTCAATTACTACTGTTACTGTTGCTGTGGCAGTGATGTCGTTGGCTCAACAAGTACATACTGCCCAGTATGTTGACACTATGCCCAGGAATGTTTCTTTGGCATTGGCAACATGGGAGGTTGTAGATGGGAAGTGAGAGGTGGGGGTGGATGTCCTGGAGGAGGCGGTGATGCATGTTGGGACTGAATTGTAGGGTTTGAAGTGGAGTTGGCATTGTCCTGTTGTGCGGACTCTGGTGGTTTTTTATGGCACCCCTGAGGGTAACCTAGAAGGACTGTGGCTAGGAGAGAATTGGGAATCACGTTTTAGGGATATGGAATGGCTCCAGCATTGGTTTGGATTTGGGAAAACTTCACAGTCAGATAGAGATCATGGAACACTCCCGATTAGATTTTACTGCCACAGGAGTAACAGGTGAATCTTTCCATACATTTTCTAAATTTATTTCAAGAAAAAAACATTCTGTCTACTATTTTTAGCTATGCTGCTGTGGCTGCTTTAATTTTGCTTCTCATAATTATTCTTCCTTGTATTGTTAAAAGTCTTCGAGAGAGCACTCAGAAGTTCGCGACTGAATTACATCTGGCAGTCTTAAAAAATAAAAAAGGGGGAGATGCCAGGAGCCATCAAAGAGATCCCACCCATGACAAGGTCATGTGTAAGAGATGTGATGAGCAAGGCGGATCAGACTTGAGGGACCCCCTGGACCTGCTTGAGCATCTACCCCAAAACAAGAATCTGTCTGTCTTACTATTTTCTGCCTGTCACCAACTCTTCTGACATTAACAGGGGGCTGTGCCCGACCACATTTCTCTGGAGAAAATCAACTTATGGCTCTAGCTAATAAGTCTCGCTGACATAAAAGGAATATTTCAATTCAAACACCCTCTGTTGGCATTCTAGCTTGCCTGACAGGTTTATCCAGGTTCTTGCAGCTATGCATGTGATTATTCACAGCCACCCAAGTGTGAGAGGCATGGGAAACCTAAAACATTATAAAAATATAGAGCCTTTCATAGAGTTAAAAGCTATTAGAGTAGTGCTGGTGTAGGATTTCATTGATGAGACAATGTTTGCTCCTAAGTTCCCACGTCTCTTATCCACTGTGCACCTGGGAGTGCAATAGTTAATGTAGTTGGAATTTAAGAAAAACAGCAATAGCCTTGGAATTAACCATATCAGACCTTTGAGCTAATTGGTTCTTTCTTTGTTGTAACTCACTGCACCTTTGCTCCCTGAGAAATGTAACTCTGTTTAATACTTTCTGAGGCTGACATAGATTAAAAATACAACGCAAAAACTGTTCAAGGGAACATAAGTTTTCTGGTTGAGCATCCTGTATCAAAAGAGGGTCATAAAACGTTCACAGACCTCCAAGGCCAGATGGTAATGTACACAACATTGTTTATGGGAAAGGTATGCAGAAAAAATCCTGGTTTCAGTAAAGACAAAACAGATGTAATGTTTGGGCTGACTCTGTATGGCTTTGCATCTTTTATTTCCCTCTATGTACAAATCAAGGTATAAAAGTCCCTTTTGAAAATACAGTTATGGGCCTCACTCACTGAAGCTTGGTCACTCCGTGTCTTTCTTTCTCTCTCTTACTCTCTTTTTTTGGCTGATCCCTTGGAGCACAGAGGCTGTCTGGGTTCACTTTCTTGCCTGGGCTTCTAAGAGCTGAATGGGAAGGTGCTCTGCATCTACTCTACGTCGGGAGACCGGGAGGCCCATGTGGCCAACATGAAGAGAGCAAGTCCCTTGTCTTGGGGCTTTATTGGCTTTCTGTGTAAACAAAGGAATATCAGGAACTTTCTCTCCTCTATTTTCTTATCTGCAACATTCTTTATCTCTCTCTAACTCTTTGCCAAAATGGTCTCTTCTGAGGGTACCTGTGGATCATGCTGGGTCTGGACCCCAGCACATAGAAACCTGGGAGTCATGTCAGCACTGGAGAGGAACCCTAATGGTCTGGCCTCAACTCGAGATGAGGACCTAGGCCCCTGCACCATCTGGAGAGGAATCCCGAGAGGCCCCTCACAACTCACATGGAGACTTGACTTTCCTGAGGCAACACGAAAAGATCCCTGAGGTTCCCATTGTAACTCGAGAGGAATCCCGAGTTTCCTGCCGCTACTCGAGACAAATGAGGAGATTCTCTCCTACACGTGAGATGAGGCCCTTTTTCACTGAAGTGTCTCAAGAGTAATCCTACCTTCCCTCCTGAGCCTCGAAAGGGTCCTTGACACCCTTGATGCAATTCAAAGAGTTCCCCGACATACCCGACTTCACTCGAGAGAAAGACCGAGTGTCCCGCCATAACTCAAGAAGAGCCCCGATTTCCCTCCATATCTCGAGATGAGGGTCCATTTCCCTGCTTCGTCAGGAAAGGAATCCCGGTGTTACCATAGCACCTGAAGAGGCAGTTTCAACTTGACACTCGAGAGGAACTCCAGGGGTTGTGCCACAATTTAAAAAGATCCCGATGTCCCAATCCACTCCAGATAAACCTGATTCCCCTGCACTGACTCGACTGTCACCCCGAGTATCAATTCAAAACACGATGGCAGGTGTGACAGCCCTGTGAAACCTCGAGAGAATGCCACTGATCCCTATGTCAACTCGACAGAAAGCCTGACACTGCTTTTACAGCTTGAGAAGAAAGCAAACGTCCATGTCTCCACCTGAAATGAGTCCTGACTCCCCTGTTGAGACTCCATAGGAACCCCAAGATCCATGTCAGCACTGGAGAGGAGCCCTGAGGACCCCGCCTCAACTGCAGATGAGCACCTAGGCCCCTGCACCAACTGCAGAAGAATCCCAAGAGGCCCATCGCACCTCGCATGGAGACTTGATTTCCTGAGGCCACACGAGTGGGTCCCTGAGGTCCCCATCGTAACTCAAGAGGAACCCCATGTTTCCTACCACAACTCGAGAAAAACCAGGAGATTCTCCCAACCCCCAACTCGAAATGAGGCCCTTTACCACTGCAGCATCTTGAGAGATATCCCACCTTCCCTCTTAGCCTCAAAAGGGTCCGTGACACACTTGATGCAACTGAAGAAGTCCCCTGACATACCCGTCTGCACTCGAGAGGAACACTGAGTGTCCCTCCACAACTCAAAAAGAGCCCCGTTTTCCCCTCCTCATCTCAAGAAGATGGTCCATTTCCCTGCTTCTTCAGGGAAGGTATCCCGGCATTCCCATGGCACCTCAAGGGCAGGCAGTCTCAACTTTAAACTCGAGAGGAACTCCAAGGGTCATTCTGTTCAGTTCAGTTCAGTTCAGTCCCTTATTTCTGTCCGACTATTTGCGACCCCAGAAATTGCAGCATGCCAGTATTCCCTGTCCATCACTAAATCCTGGAGTTCACTCAGACTCATGTCCATCGAGTCAGTGATGCCATCCAGCCATCTCATCCTCGGTCATCCCCTTCTCCTCCTGACCCCGATCCCTCCCAGCATCAGAGTCTTTTCCAATGAGTCAACTCTTCACATGAGGTGGCCAAAGTACTGGAATTTCAGCTTTAGCAGCATTCCTTCCAAAGAAATCCCAGGGCTGATCTTCAGAATGGACTTGTTGGATCTCTTTGCAGTCCAAGGGACCCTCAAGAGTCTTCTCCAACACCACAGTTCAAAAGCATCAATTCTTCAGCGCTCAGCCTTCTTCACAGTCCAACTCGCACATCCATACAGGACCACTGGAAAAGCCATAGCCTTGACTAGATGGACCCTAGTCGGCAAAGTAATGTCTCTGCTTTTGAATATGCTATCTAGGTTGATCATAACTTTTCTTCCAAGGAGTAAGCATATTTTATTTTCATGGCTGTAGTCACCATCTGCAGTGATTTTGGAGTCCCCAAAATAAAGTCTGACACTGTTTCCACTGTTTCTCCATCTATTTCCCATGAAGTGATGGGACCGGATGCCATGATCTTCATTTTCTGAATGTTGAGCTTTAAGCCAACATTTTCACTCACCTCTTTCACTTTCATCAAGAGGCTTTTTAGTTCCTCTTCATTTTCTGCCATAAGGGTGGTGTCATCTGCATTTCTGAGGTGATTGATATGTCTCCCGGCAATCTTGATTCCAGCTTGTGTTTCCTCCAGTCCAGCGTTTCTCATGATGTATTCTGCATATAAGTTAAATAAGCAGGGTGACAATATACAGCCTTGACGTACTCCTTTTCTTATTTGGAACCAGTCTGTTGTTCCATGTCCAGTTGTAACTGTTGCTTCCTGACCTGCATACAGATTTCTCAAGAGGCAGGTCAGGTGGTCTGGTATTCCCACCTCTTTCACAATTTCCCACAGTTTATTGTGATCCACACAGTAAAGGCTTTGGCATAGTCAAAAAGCAGAAATAGATGGTTTTCTGGAACTCTCTTGCTTTTTTGATGATACAGCAGATGTTGGCAATTTGATCTCTGGTTCCTCTGCCTTTTCTAAAACCAGCTGGAACATCAGGACATTCTCGGTTCACGTATTGTTGAAGCCTGGCTTGGAGAAGTTTGAGCATTACTTTACTAGCATGTGAGGTGAGTGCAATTGTGCAGTAGTTTAAGCATTCTTTGGCATTGCCTTTCTTTGAGATTAGAATGAAAACTGACCTTTTCCAGTCCTGTGGCCACTGCTGAGTTTTCCAAACTTGCTGGCATATTGAGTGCAGCACTATCACAGCATCATCTTTCAGGTTTTGAAATAGCTCAGCTGGAATTCCATCACCTCCACTAGCTTTGTTCGTAGTGATGCTTTCTAAGTCCCACTTGACTTCACATTCTGGGATGTCTGGCTCTAGATGAGTGATCATACCATCGTGATTATCCGAGTCGTGAAGTTCTTTTCTGTACAGTTCTTCTGTGTATTCTTGCCACCTCTTCTTAATATCTTCTTCTGTTAGGTCCATACCATTTCTGTCCTTTATCAAGTCCATCTTTGCATGAAATGTTCCCTTGGTATCTCTAATTTTCTTGAAGAGATCTCTAGTCTTTCCCATTCTGTTGTTTTCCTCTATTTCTTTGCATTGATCCCTGAAGAAGGCTTTCTTATCTCTTCTTGCTATTCTTTGGAACTCTGCATTCAGTTGCTTATATCTTTCCCTTTCTCCTTTGCTTTTTGCCTCTCCTCTTTTCATAGCTATTTGTAAGGCCTCTCCAGACAGCCATTTTTCTTGTTTGCATTTCTTTTCCATGGGGATGGTTTTGATCCCTGTCTCCTGTACAATGTCACAAATTTCAGTCCATAGTTCATCAGGCACTCTATCTATCAGATCTAGGCCCTTAAATCTATTTCTCACTTCCACTGTATAATCATAAGGGATTTGATTGAGGTCATACCGGAATGGTCTAGTGGTTTTCCCTACTTTCTTCAATTTGAATCTGCAATTCAGTCCCAATATGTATTATTGCTTCTTCTAGGGCGTCTACCCTCATTTCTTGTTTCCTGCCTATAACTTCCTGTGTTGCCAGCGTTAAAGAAACATTTTTAGACATAGTATCTACATATTGGGCAGTGTGCACTTGTTGAGTCAATGATATTGCTCCCACAGTAACAGAAAAATTGCAGTTATTAAAGCTGATATTCCCCAAATAAGTAAGCCCACAAACCGTCATGATCCCATTAAATCTTGTAGTTGTTGCAGCACAGCGAGACCATAATTATCATATCAATAAGTGGTTACAGTCACAGGCACCATAAGATAGGGTGGACGTTGCAATACCACAAAAGAGCAAACATTATATTGAGGGGTCAAACAAGATGAGAGCATACATTGTTCACAAGACACCACATTAGGTCCATCTGAGCAATTCATTCATATATCAAGTCTTCTAGAGTCATTAGTGAAAAGAAAAACATAAGGAGAGGGTAGACACGCTAAAACAGAGGTAATAGAATTATTTTCTGGGGGAGGGGTTAAAGTAATAGGAGCTGTGGCGGCAAGGGCTCTCCAAATTTCTGGCTGCCAAAAGGTTTTGTTTTTGGTTGTATAGGACAGCATAGGAGGAACAAATTGATTATGATGCCATCTACTGGCGGTTAATGGCCACTGCTCATATGGGATCTCCGATGTAAGTTGTCTCAGTTTCTGCTGCACTTTCCATGGGGGAAGTGGAGGTAGAAGAATCCCCTTCCTTTTTTGTGGCCAAGGCAATGGAGGAACCAGGTGCCTGGGGGGCTGTGACATGACAAATCAACCTGTCCGGAATCCAAATCAGAGAATCTGCATCCTGTGGTAAAATACAAGCACACCCTCAGCCGCTGGTTAACAATGGGTCAGGACCCCTCCATTGTCTGGAGAGGAGGTCCTTCCTTTTCACCAATGGCTTTGTGTTTATTTGTTCCGGACAACAATGATGAAGCATTGCAGTGGTTCCGGATGAATCAGCATTTAAATTATTTATTACAAAGAGAGCATGTTGTAAAATCTGACGGGGGGGGGGAACTATACTTAAATTCTCCTTCCTTTAATTTTTGAATTTGTATTTTGAATGTTTGGTGTGCTCTTTCCACAATGGCTTGTCCCTGTGGATTATAAGGGATGCTTGTGTTATGTTTTATTTGAAACTTTGTACTAAATTCCTGGAAAGGCTTAGAAGAGTAAGCAGGGGCATTATCAGTTTTCAAAGCTTTTGGCACACCCAAATATGAAAAACAAGTAAAGAGATATTGTACCACATCTTTAAGTGCTTTTCCTGTACGAGCAGTTGCAATGATGACATGAGAAAAAGTATCTACAGTTACATGAAAAAAAGCCAATTTTCCAAATGAGGAGACATGAGTTACATCCATCTGCCAAAGTATATTAGGTCTGAGACCTTGTGAGTTAACTCCCATAGGCATACTATTTATAGTAGTGGGACAATGTGAACAAGAACGAACAATCTCCCAAGCAGATTCTTGAGGAATCTGAAATTGATATCTTAATGCAGTAGCATTTTGATGATGAAGTGAGTGAGAGGCTCGGGCTTCTTCAAAAACAGAGGCCACTGTAGCCCTGGTTAGTGAATCTGCCAAATCACTTAAAGTATTTAAAGGTCCAGGCAATCCAGAATGAGCTCGAATGTGGCCAATAAAAAAATGCTCGGTTATGTTTCCAAGTTTGCTGCTGCAGTTTAGTTAACAAGTGAAAGATAGTAGTTTTGTTTTCAGGCAGAACTGCAGTCTCAATGTGCGGAAACAGCCTGACCACATACTGAGAGTCAGAGCAAAGGTTAAACTCCTCCTCTGCAAACATAACAAAAGCCTCTATAACTGCTGTGAGTTCAGCTCTTTGAGCTGAAGTCTCCTGTGTCTGCAGAACCTTATGCTGATTTTTTGTAACTATAGAAGCTTCACCATTAGCCGACCCACCAGTAAAGGCCATTTGAGCATTGGGAATAGGAAATGGTTTGCACCTAACAGGAAAAATAACTGGGTGTCTGATATAAAATTTAACAAAGCATGTGAGGGTAAATGATGCAGAATTTGACCAAAATAGTTTCCTACAATCTGCCAATTTTCATCAAACATTAGAAGAGCATCAAGCTGTTCCTTATTATATGGAATTACAATTTCTGATGCTCTTTACCAAATAATTCAGTGCTCCACTTCCTTCCTTTTAATATCAACGTAGCTGTCAACCCTGGATAGGAAGCCACTACTTTTTTAGCTTGAGTGGGAAGATAGACCCACTCTAGTGGGCTGTTTTGCCATAAAACTCCCGTAGGTGCAGTGGTTGTAGCCAGGCAAAGGAATTGCCAAGCAGCTGCCAATTCAATTCTTTTTACATAACTATCAGATAAAGCCTTCTCTACTTTGCCTATGGTCTCCTGAACCTCAGCAGTTAATTGCCTTTTTGAAGTTGGATCGGGATCCCAGGCAGAATGTTAAAGAGAGGCTTTAGCTCAGCAGTGGTTAGTTTAAGATAAGGCCTTATCCAATTAATATCTCTAAAAGTTTTTGATAATCATTCAGAGTAACAAGATGGTCCTTTCTTAATTGTAGCGGGGCATGAGTCACTGTTTCTGAACTTATAACCCTTCCTAAATAAGTTATGGGTGGGTTGGTTTGAATTTTTTCTGGGGCAATTTTTAAGCCTCTAGCTGACAATGCCTGAGTCAAATCTTGGAGGACAGTTTGCAAATGAGCTCTCTCTGGATGAGCTATTAAAATATCATCCGGGGGCGGTCCTAAGATGGCGGAGGAATAGGAAGGGAAGACCACTTTCTCCCTCACAAATTCCTCAAAAGATCATTTCAACGCGGAGCAAACTCCACAAAACAACCTCTGAATGCAGGCAGAGGACATCAGGCAACCAGAAAAGCAGATCATTGTCTTCAAAAAACAGGTAGGAAAAAATATAAAAGACGAGAAAAGAGACAAAGGAGGTGGGGAGGGAGCTCCGTCCCGGGAAGGGAAGCCCGTCCCGGGAAGGGAATTCTAAGAAGAGAGGTTTCCAAACACAAGGAAACACTCTACCTGCCGAGTCTAAGGCGAGCCTTGGAAACACAGAGGGCAACATAACAGGAAGGAAAAACAAATAAATAATTAAAACCAACAGATTACAAGCCCAACAGTAACTCCCCCAGCGGAAAAGCAGCCCAGACACCTCCAACCGCCGCTAGCAAGTGGGGGCAGGGCAGGGAAGTGCGGGAGACACCGGCTGCCGGGCTCGGTAAGAAGCGGGCAGAAGTGCCCCATGCGTAACCAGAGCGATCGAACTTGGGCTAGCAAACCAGACTGGGGGATAGCTACCACGCGAAAAGCTGGAACATAAGACCCTGCCAGGACCGCGCACAGAACAAAGGACTGAACGGAAATAGCCGGCTGCAGACCATCCACTGCCGGGGACAGGCAGCCAGAGCTGCAAGGGCTGGAAAGGGGCAATCGCAGCCCCGGAGAGACTACCTAAAAAGCGGCAGGCAGGCTTCTTTGCTGAGACTTCAGGGGATGCAGGACAGTCACCATCCGCCTCACAAGGAGCGCCAGCAGTACACCCAGAAAACTGAGCAGTAGAAAGAGAGAAGGGGACAAGTCGTGGCGACCGCGCTCGCCAAGCTCCCGAGCTGCTCGGACCTGGGAGGGGTGCAAAGCGCAGTCCCAAACAAGTTTGTGCCTCTGAGGGTTACCTGGGCGCCAAACCTGAGCAGCTTGGACCGGGGAGGTGCGCGAAGCCTGGGGCCGGCCTCGGATGGTTCCCGGCTGAGCTCCGTGGAGCCGGAGAGGTTTGTGCGTCATGGGGGGAGACAGGTCCAGCGGGGTAGAGACGCTGTTTGCCCACGACAGTGCTATTTGTTTGCAGCATCCCCCACTCCCCACAGTGCGACTGAACTAGTGAGCCTAAAAAAAAAAAAAAAAAGTGTCCACCACCGCCCCCATGTGTCAGGACGGAATTCAGACCCTGAAGAGACCAGCAAACAGAAGTTAAACAGAGGGAAACGCCTTGGAAGTGACCCCACACGGCCCACAACATCAGAGAAGGGCCAGATATATCTTCACAATTTTTACAATCATTCCTTTTTTTTTTGCGTTTTTTTCTTTCTTTTTTTTTTCTCAAACTTTTTTTAACTGTTAAGTCTTCTATTTCTCTACTTTATATTTCTATAACTATTACTTTTCAAAAAAAAAAGACTCTACTTTTTTAAGGCAAACACCATATATAGTCTTCGCGTGGTTGTTGTTGGTATTTCTTTTTTAATCTTGGGTTTTTTTTCTTATATATTTTTTCCCTTTTTTTTCCTTATTTCTTTTCCTTAATATTATTATTTTTTTTATCTTTTATCTTTTTTTCTTTCTTCCTTCTGCTTCATCTCTTTAACATTGTATTTTTGAAAATCTAACCTCTACTGTAGGTTTTTAATCTTTGCTTTTCAGTTTTTGTTGTCAATCTTGTATATTTCATAACCCAATCTTACCTGACAGCGAGATTACTGGCTTGACCACTCTCTCCTCCTTTTGGACTCTCCTTTTTCTCCACCAGGGGGCCTCTGTCTCTCCCTCCCTCCCCCCATCTCTTCTATATCCAACTCTGTGATTCTCTGTGTGTTCTAGATGGTGGAGAACACCTAAGGAACTGATTACTGGCTGGACCTGTCTCTCTCCTTTTCATTCCTCTCTCTTACCCTACTGGCCACCTCTGTCTACTTCCTCTCTCTCCTCTTCCCTGTATAACTCCATGAATACCTCTGAGAGGTCCAGACTATGGAGCGCACATAAGGAAGTGACTATTGACTAGCTTGCTCTCTCCTCTTTTGATCTCACCGCATCTCATTCCAGTCACCTCTAACTACCCCCTCCCTCTTCTCTTCTCCATGTAACCCAGTGAACCTCTCTGGGTGCCCCTCAATGTGGAGAAACCTTTCATCTTTAGCCTAGATGCTATATCATTGGTGCTGTATAGATGGAGAAGTCTAGAGACCACCATAAAAATAAAACTGAAAACCAAAAGCAGGAGGCTTAAGTCCAAAGCCTGAGAACATCAGAGAACTCCTGAATTCAGGGAACATTAAGATATAGGAGCTCATCAAATGCCTCCAAACCTACACTGAAACAAAGCTCCACCCAAGGGCCAACAAGTTCCAGAGCAAGACATATCACACAAATTCTCCAGCAACACAGGAACACACCCCTGAGCTTCAATATACAGGCAGTTCAAAGTTACTCCAAAACTTTAGACGTCTCATAACCCATTACTGGTCACTCCACTGCACTCCAGAGAGAAGAAACCCAGCTCCACCCACCAGACCTCCAACACAAGCCTCCCTAACCAGGAAACCTTGACAAGCCACTGATACTACCCCACCCACAGTGAGGAAGCTCCACAATAAAGAGAACTCCACAAATTACTAGAATATAAAAAGGCCATTCCAAACGCAGCAATATAACCAAGATGAAGAGACAGAGGAATACCCAACAGGTAAAGGAGCAGGGGAAATGCTCACCAAACCAGGCAAAAGAGGAAGAGATAGGGAATCTACCTGAGAAAGAATTCCGAATATTGATAGTGAAAATGATCCAAAATCTTGAAGTCAAAATGGAATCACAGATAAATACCCTAGAGACAAGGATTGAGAAGATGCAAGAAAGGTTCAACAAGGACCTAGAAGAAATAAAAAAGAGTCAATATACAATGAATAATGCAATAAATGAGATCAGAAACACTCTGGAGGCAACAAATATAGAATAATGGAGGCAGAAGATAGGATTAGTGAAATAGAAGATAGAATGGTAGAAATAAATGAATCAGAGAGGAAAAAAGAAAAACGAATTAAAAGAAATGAGGACAATCTCAGAGACCTCCAGGACAATATGAAACGCTCCAACATTCGAATTATAGGAGTCCCAGAAGAAGAAGACAAAAAGAAAGACCATGAGAAAATCCTTGAGGAGATAATAGCTGAAAACTTCCCTAAAATGGGGAAGGAAATAATCACCCAAGTCCAAGAAACCCAGAGAGTTCCAAATAGGATAAACCCAAGGCAAAACACCCCAAGACACATATTAATCAAATTAACAAAGATCAAACACAGAGAACAACTATTAAAAGCAGCAAGGGAAAAACAACAAATAACACACAAGGGGATTCCCATAAGGATAACAGCTGATCTCTCAATAGAAACTCTTCAGGCCAGGAGGGAATGGCAAGACATACTTAAAGTGATGAAAGAAAATAACCTACAGCCCAGATTACTATACCCAGCAAGGATCTCATTCAAATACGAAGGAGAAATCAAAAGCTTTACAGACAAGCAAAAGCTGAGAGAATTCAGCACCACCAAACCAGCTCTCCAACAAAGTCTAAAGGATATTCTTTAGACAGGAAACACAAAAAGGGAGTATGAACCCGAACCCAAAATAATAAAACAAATGGCAACGGTATCATACTTATCAATAATTACCTTAAACGTAAATGGATTGAATGCCCCAACCAAAAGGCAAAGACTGGCCGATTGGATACAAAAACAAGAACCCTCTATATGCTGCTTACAAGAGACCCACCTCAAAACAAGGGACACATACAGACTGAAAGTGAAGGGTTGGAAAAAGATATTCCATGCAAATAGAGACCAAAAGAAAGCAGGAGTGGCAATACTCATATCCGATAAAATAGACTTTAAAACAAAGGCTGTGAAAAGAGACAAAGAAGGCCACTACATAATGATCAAAGGATCAATCCAAGAAGAAGATATAACAATTATAAATATATATGCACCCAAAATAGGAGCACCGCAATATGTAGGACAAATGCTAACAAGTATGAAATGGGAAATTAACAACAACACAATAATAGTGGGAGACTTTAATACCCCACTCACACATATGGACAGATCAACTAAAGAGAAAATTAACAAAGAAACGCAAACTTTAAATGATACATTAGACCAGTTAGACCTAATTGATATCTATAGGACATTTCACCCCAAAACAATGAATTTCACCTTTTTCTCAAGTGCTCATGGAACCTTCTCGAGGATAGATCACATCCTGGGCCATAAATATAACCTTGATAAATTTAAAAAAATCGAAATCATTCCAAGCATCTTTTCTGACCATAATGCACTAAGATTAGATCTCAATTACAGGAGGAAAACTATTAAAAATTCCAACATATGGAGGCTGAACAACACACTTCTGAATAACAAACAAATCACAGAAGAAATCAAAAAAGAAACCAAAATATGCATAGAAACTAATGAAAATGAAAACACAACAACCCAAAACCTGTGGGACACTATAAAAGCAGTGCTAAGAGGAAAGTTCATAGCAATACAGGCATACCTCAAGAAACAAAAAAGTCAAATAAATAACCTAACTTTACACCTAAAGCAACTAGAAAAGGAAGAATTAGAGAACCCCAGAGTTAGCAGAAGGAAAGAAATCTTAAAGATTAGGGCAGAAATAAATGCAAAGGAAACAAAAGAGACCATAGCAAAAATCAACAAAGCCAAAAGCTGGTTCTTTGAAAGGATAAATAAAATTGACAGACCATTAGCCAGACTCATCAAGAAGCAAAGAGAGAAAAATCAAATCAATAAAATTAGAAATGAAAATGGAGAGATCACAAGAGACAACACAGAAATACAAAGGATCATAAGAGACTACTATCAGCAATTATATGCCAATAAAATGGACAACCTGGAAGAAATGGACAAATTCTTAGAAAAATACAATTTTCCAAAACTAAACCAGGAAGAAATAGACAATCTTAACAGACCCATCACAAGCACGGAAATTGAAACTGTAATCAGAAATCTTCCAGCAAACAAAATGCCAGGTCCAGACGGCTTCACAGCTGAATTCTAACAAAAGTTTCGAGAAGAGTTAACACCTATCCTACTCAAACTCTTCCAGAAAATTGCAGAGGAAGGGAAACTTCCAAACTCATTCTATGAGGCCACCATCACCCTAATACCAAAACCTGACAAAGATACTACAAAAAAAGAAAACTACAGGCCAATATCACTGATGAACATAGATGAAAAAATCCTCAACAAAATTCTAGCAATCAGAATCCAACAACAAGATCGTACACCATGACCAAGTGGGCTTTATCCCAGGGATGCAAGGATTCTTCAACATCGCAAATCAATCAATGTAATTCACCACATTAACAAATTGAAAAATAAAAACCATATGATTATCTCAATAGATGCAGAGAAGGCCTTTGACAAAATTCAACATCCATCTATGATAAAAACTCTCCAGAAAGCAGGAATAGAAGGAACATACCTCAATATAATAAAAGCTATATATGACAAACCCACAGCAAACATTATCCTCAATGGTGAAAAATTGAAATCATTTCCCCTTAAGTCAGGAACAAGACAAGGGTGCCCACTTTCACCACTACTATTCAACATAGTTCTGGAAGTTTTAGCCACAGCAATCAGAGCAGAGAAAGAAATAAAAGGAATTCAAATTGGAAAAGAAGAAGTAAAACTCTCACTGTTTGCAGATGACATGATCCTCTACATAGAAAACACTAAAGACTCTACCAGAAAATTACTAGAGCTAATTAATGAATATAGTAAAGTTGCAGGATATAAAATCAACACACAGAAATCACTTGCATTCCTATATACTAATAATGAGAAAGTAGAAGAAGAAATTAAGGAAACAATTCCATTCACCATTGTAACAAAAAGGATAAAATACTTAGGAATATATCTACCTAAAGAAACTAAAGACCTATATACAGAAAACTATAAAACACTGATGCAAGAAATCAAAGAGGACACTAATAGATGGAGAAATATACCATGCTCATGGATCGGAAGAATCAATATAGTGAAAATGAGTATATTACCCAAAGCAATTTACAAATTCAATGCAATCCCTATCAAGATACCGGCGATATTTTTCACAGAACTAGAACAAATAATTTCAAGATTTGTATGGAAATACAAAAAAACACGAATAGCCAAAGCAATCTTGAGAAAGAAGAATGGAACTGGAGGAATCAATTTGCCTGACTTCAGGCTCTACTACAAAGCCACAGTCATCAAGACAGTATGGTATTGGCACAAAGACAGACATATAGATCAATGGAACAAAATAGAAAGCCCAGAGATAAATCCACATACATATGGACACCTTATCTTTGACAAAGGAGGCAAGAATATACAATGGAGTAAAGACAATCTCTTTAACAAGTGGTGCTGGGAAAACTGGTCAACCACTTGTAAAAGAATGAAGCTAGATCACTTTCTAACACCACACACAAAGATAAACTCAAAATGGATTAAAGATCTAAATGTAAGACCAGAAACTATAAAACTCTTAGAGGAGAACATAGGCAAAACACTCTCCGACATAAACCACAGCAGGATCCTCTATGATCCACCTCCCAGAATTCTGGAAATAAAAGCAAAAATAAACAAATGGGATCTAATTAAAATTAAAAGCTTCTGCACAACAAAGGAAAACATAAGCAAAGTGATAAGACAGCCTTCCGAATGGGAGAAAATAATAGCAAATGAAGCAACTGACAAACAACTAATCTCAAAAATATACAAGCAACTCCTGCAGCTCAATCCCAGAAAAATAAACGACCCAATCAAAAAATGGGCCAAAGAACTAAATAGACATTTCTCCAAAGAAGACATACGGATGGCTAACAAACACATGAAAAGATGCTCAACATCACTCATTATAAGAGAAATGCAAATCAAAACCACAATGAGGTACCACTTCACACCAGTCAGAATGTCTGCGATCCAAAAATCTGCAAGCAATAAATGCTGGAGAGGGTGTGGAGAGAAGGGAACCCTTCTACACTGTTGGTGGGAATGCAAACTAGTACAGCCACTATGGAGAACAGTGTGGAGATTCCTTAAAAAATTGCAAATAGAACTGCCTTATGACCCAGCAATCCCACTGTTGGGCATACACACAGAGGAAACCAGAATTGAAAGAGACACATGTACCCCAATGTTCATTGCAGCACTGTTTATAATAGCCGGGACATGGAAACAACCTAGATGTCCATCAGTAGATGAATGGATAAGAAAGCTGTGGTACATATACACAATGGAGTATTACTCAGCCATTAAAAAGAATACATTTGATTCAGTTCTGATGAGATGGATGAAACTGGAGCCGATTATACAGAGTGAAATGAGCCAGAAAGAAAAACACCAATACAGTACACTAACACATATATATGGAATTTAGGAAGATGGCAATGATGACCCTGTAGGCAGGACAGCAAAAAAGACACAGATGTGTATAGCGGACTTCTGGACTCAGAGGGAGAGGGAGAGGGTGGTATGATTTGGGAGAATGGCATTGAAACATGTATAATATCATGTAAGAATCGAAATGCCAGTCTATGTCTGATGCAGGATATGACACGCTTGGGGCTGACGTGCGGGGATGACCCAGAGAGATGTTGTGGGGAGTGGGGTGGGAGGGGGGTCCATGTTTGGGAACGCATGTACACCTGTGGTGGATTCATGTCAATCTATGCCAAAACCAATACAGAATTGTAAAGTAAAAATTAAAAATAAATAAATAAATAAATTAAAAAAAATCATCCATATAATGAATCATATACTTGTTCATATTTAGTCCTAATATCCTCTAAAGCGGCATTGACAAATTTCTGACATAAGGTTGGGCTATTTTTCATCCCCTGGGGTAACACTCTCCACTGAAACCTTAAAAAAGGCTGTTTAAGATTTTCTGATGGCAGACTAAAGGCACTTTTTATCTTCAGCATTTAAAGGAATGGTGGAAAAACAGTCTTGTAAATTAATCACAATTATAGTATATCCCTCTGGAACAGCTACTGGGGAAGGGATCCCAGGTTGTAAAGCCCCCATGTCTTCCACAGTGGCATTAATTGCTCTCAAATCTTGTAAAAGTCGCCACCAGGCAGATTTTTTCTTAATGACAAAAATAGGAGTATTCCAGGGACTATTGGAGGGCTCAATATGTCCCAATAACAGTTGTTCAAAGATTTACGTTTTAGTTGCCAGTAATTTTTCCTTAGGCAGAAGCCATTGTTCTACCCACACTGGATCTTGAGATTTCCATGTAATGGGGTCAGCAGCGAAAACAATGGCCTCCATTATAAATTTGGATACCCCAATCCAGTATGTAGCTGTCAAGGAGTTGGGCAAATTGGCTCAATTATTCCTGTCTGTTGTTTACCTAATCCTTTTGATGGGTCATAGCCCATATGGAGCATTTGGGAGGTCTCTTTATCATCAGGACTAGAAGGTAGCACTCCCATCTGAGTCAGCACGTCCCTCCCCCATAAGGTAAAGGGGAGCGAAGGAACTACATAGGGTTGGAAAGTTACACAGGTATCCTCAAAATGCAATCTAATATTTTTGCACTCTTAACTACTGCAGGGGCTCTCCCTAATCCCACCAACTCATTTTCAGTAGTATGTGTTGGCCAGGAGCTGGGCCGGTCTTTTCCAGCAATGTAAGAGACATCCGCTTTAGTATCTAACAGCCCTGACATTTTATTTCCTTGAATTAAAAGATCTTTTAAAGGCCTAGAAGCTGTAATTTCCTGCACCCCAAAAGGTAGATCACTAGACCTAAATCTTCTGGGGCCCCTAGCTTGAGAAGTCAAGGTTTTTTCTGTCTGATAATAAGGTAAAAGCAAAAGCTGTGTTATTTGTTGACCTTTATTAATTTGCACAGTTTTAGCAGGTGGCAAGATCAAAACTAACCTCCCCAGTATAATCAGAATCTACTACTACACCAGGCACCACCAAAATTCCTTGAAAAGGAAGCGAGCTACACCCTAGCACAAGTCCTACAATGTGCTCAGGCAAGGGGCCAGCCACTGCCGTTGGAATCAGAGTAACCTGCATTTCAGGGGTTAATATTATTGTGGTGGTGGAAACGTGGTCCAGTCCTGAGCTATCTGAGGTTGATTGGCATGGCTTGTTGTCCCTGTTTGGCAGGATGTTGCTGGCAAAAATGCACCATATGGCCATAAGAGAAAGATTTTTTATTTGTAGAATCTTTTTTATTATGATTATTTTTTATTCTTTTTTATTTCTCTCTCTCTCTCTTTTTGCTTGGGTGAGGCTCCCCTGAGGTGGTTTTCTGCAAGGAGCAGGCTCTGTATATTGTGTATTCCTCTGCTTTAAAAGCTCCTTTATTTAAAAAAATCTCTTTATCTTTTTCAGCCTTAGGCAATTCTCTGGGAGGCTTTGGAGGCAAAATGGGGAATTCCTGGGCCCTGGGAGGTGCAAGCACAGGTGGCAGTGGCCACCTTAAACCAGAAAGTGGTGGATAAATTTTTAAAGGTTTGCGTAGAGGGGGAGGGTGCTTGCCAGAGTGTCCGGCCACAGCGTCCTGTAAGCCCTCTCCTTCCTCGGAAGGTAGAGCACAGTCTCCCTCTTTTTCTTCGTCAATGGCAGAAAATATGTTCTGTGCAGAAGGTGGAGACCCACTACCATCCACTGCTATAGCCTCTCCCATAGGCTATCTAACAGCCTCATGATGGGGATCCAGGACATTTCTAATCATATTCCACAGAGCAAAAGCATTTACAGGCCCATGCAAAGTATCATAAGTTTTTAGCTGTTTCCCTACCTTTCCCAAGTATCTAAATTAACAGTGCCCTTTTTCTGGAAACCAGGTACATTGTTTTTGTACAAATGTAAAAAAGGATTAAACGCTAGCTTTTTTATCCTTAATTTTTCTTTTGTTTAACAATTGCAAGATTATTTTCCTATAAAGAGTTGTTTTTCTTTTGACAAACTGTTACCCATGTCAGAGATTTATATAGAGAAAGAAAGATTTCTGTCTTGTAAAGAAGGTTTCTTTCAACCCTTAGAAAGCAGGTTTCTTTTCATCCCTTAGAAAGAAGGTTTCTTTCAACCCTTAGAAAGCAGGTTTCTTTTAACCCTTAGAAAGCAGGTTTCGTTTCAACCCTTAGAAAGCAGATTTTGTTTCAATCCTTTAACACTTCCCACTCCTACCCTATCTATCTTATGCAGGAGGGTCCGCAACACCCTGAGTGGGGTCCTAGCTGTCCCCAAAACTGAGCACTGGGGGAGACCTACCTTTGAATAGACTGTTCTGGGCGCCACTTACTGGGGTCCAGCTCCGATTGGATCGAGGGTAGCCGAAGTATGGACAGTGAGGTGAGAGAGATATATAGAAAGAGAGAGAGATGGAAATAATTTTCAGTTAAGAGAATAGAGGAGAGATAAGAGGCTGATATTCCTTGGTTTACGCAGAAAGCCAATAAAGCCTCAGAAAAGAGACCTGCTCTGTTCACATAGGCCACAGGCGCCCTCTCAAATAGCAGAAGGTGCCCCACCTCTGGCACCTTCTTGAGTGGGTCTTAGAAGCCCAGGCAGGAAATTGAACTCAGAGGGCCCCTGCATTCCAGGGAATTAATCTGAAAAAGAGATAAAGAGAGAAGACATGGGGAGGCCAAGCTTGTGCAAGACCCGTAACTTTATTTTCAAAAGGAGTTTCTATACCCTAAGTTTTACATAATGGAAGATGCAGAGTCATGCAGGGGCAGCAGTCCTGACACTTATCGATACCAGGCTTTCTTTCTGCATACCTTTCCATATACAAAAGGTCTCAGGTGATTTACATTATCCTCTGGCCAGGAGGCCTGTTAACACTTTATGGCTTTTTTCCTTGATAAATTTTAATCAACCAAAAATCTCATTTTCCCTTGAAGTGTTTTTTCTTTAATCTGTATCACCCTCAAAGCACTAAATAAAGTTACATTCTTATAGAACAAAGGTGCAGTGGGTTACAACAAAGAAAGTACTTAACTCAAAGATCTAATGTTGCTAATGCCAGGGCTACTACCTGATTTTCTAAATACCAACTATATCAACAAACAAAATATATGAAAACTTTGCAGCAAGTATTGTCTCAACAATGAAACCCTTAGCCAGTTTTATTCTAATGATTTTTAACTCCTTGAAAGGCTCTACATTTCTAGAATGTTTTAAGCTTCCTGTGCCTCTCATGGTTGGGAGGTTGTAAACAATCACATGTGTAGTTGAAAAAATCCGGATGAACTAGTCAGGCAGACTAGAAAGCCATCAGAGGGGTTTTTGGATTGAAACACTCTTATTATGCCCAGGAGACTTATTAACCAAAGTTCTAAGTTGATTTTCTTCAGAGAAAGGTGATTGGGTATAGCCCCCTGTTAATTTCAGAGGAATTGGTGAAAGTCATAAAAAAATAGTAAGACAGAAAGACTCTGGTTTTTGGGGTAGATGCTTGAGCAGTTCCAGGGGATCCCTTGAGTCCTGAACTGTTTTGCCCGTCAGGTCTCTCTGCATGACCTTGTCAAGGCTGGGATCTCCCTTGCTGGCTTCCGGCACCTCTTGAGCTGTAAAAGTAGTGTCAGGCTTCCTGTCGTGTTGACATAGGGATCTGCATTTTTCTCTTGAGGTGCCACAGGGCTGTCACACCTTCCATCATGTTTTGAGTCGATACTCGGAGTGACAGTCGAGTCAGTGCAGGGGAATCAGATGTATGTGGAGTGGATTGGGACATCAAGGTCTTTTGGAATGGTGGCAGGATCTCTGGATTCCTCTCAACATTCAAGTGGAGACTGCCTACTCTTGAGGTGCGACGGGAATGGCAGGATTCCTTTCCTGACGAAGCAGGGAAATGGACCCTTATCTCGAGATGAGAAGGGAAAAACGGGGCTCTTCCTGAGTTGTGGTGGGACCCTTGGTGTTCCTCTCGAGTGGAGATGGGTATGTCGTGGATTTTTTTGAGTTGCATCAGGGGTGTCAAAGACCCTTTCAAGGCTCAAGAGGGAAGGTGGGATTCCTCTCAAGATGCTTCAGTGGAAATGGGCTTCATCTTGCATTGAGGGGAGAATCTCCTTGTTTTTCTCAAGTTGTGGCAGGAAACTTGGGGTTCCTCTCGAATTACGATGGGGACCTCAGGAACCCATTCGTGTTGCCTAGGAAAGTTCAGTCTCCAAGGAAGTTGTGAGGGGCCTCTCGGGATTCCTCTCCTCTCATCTGGAGCTGAGGCCGGAACCTTAGGGTTCCTCTCCAGTGGTGACATGGATCTCGGGGTTCCTATGGAGTTTCAAAAGGGAAGTCAGGCCTCGTCTCGTGTGGAGACATGCAAGTCTGCTTACCTCTCGAGCTGTAACAGTAGTGTTAGGTTTACTGTCGAGTTGACTTAGGGATCTGTCGCTTTCTCTCGAGGTGCCACAGGGCTGTCACAGGTGCCGTCGTGTTTTGAGTCGATACTCGGGGTGACAGTCGAGTCAGTGCATGGGAATCAGGTGTATCTGGAGTGGATTGTTACTTCAGGGTCTTTTGGCATGGTGACACGACCCCTGGCGTTACTCTCAACTTTTATGTTGAGACTGCCTCCTCTTGAGTGTGACGGGAATGCCAGATTCCTTTCCCGATGAAGCAGGGAAATAGACCCTCATCTAGAGATGAGGAGGGAAAAATGGGGCTCTTGTTGAGTTGCAGCAGGACTCTCGGTGTTCCTCTAGAGTGGAGACGGGTATGTCAGGGAACTTCTTACATTGCCTTAAGGGTGTCAAGGACCCTTTCAAGGCTCAAGAGGAAAGGTGGGATTTCTCACAAGATGCCGCAGCAGAAAAGGGGCTCTTCTCGCGTTGAGGGGAGAATCTCCTGGTTTTTCTCAAGTTGCGGCAGGAAACTTTGGGTTCCTGTTGAGTAAAGACGCGGACCTCAGGGACCCATTCATGTTGCCTCAGGAAAGTCCAGTCTCCATGTGAGTTGCGAGGGGTCTCTCAAGATTCCTCTCCAGTCGGTGCCAGGTCCTAGGTCCTCATCTGGAGCTGAGACCAGAACCTCAGGATTCCTCTCCAGTGCTGACATATATCTCGTGGTTCCTATGGAGTTTCAACAGGGGAGTCAAGCCATGTCTCGTGTGGAGACATGCTAGTCCGCTTTCCTCTCGAGGTGTAACAGCAGTGTCAGGCTTTCTGTTGAGTTAACATAGGGATCTGTGGCTTTCTTTCAAGGTGCCACAGTGCTATGATACGTGCCATCGTGTTTTGAGTCAATATTCGGGTTGACAGTCGTGTCAGTGCAGGGGAATCAGGTGTATGTGGAGTGGATTGGGACATCAGGGTGTTTTGGAATAATGGCACGAGCCCTGGAGTTCCTTTGGCTTTCAAGTTGAGACTGCATCCTCTTGAGGTGTGACGGGAATATGAGAAGCAAATAGAGAGATGTTGCACAATATCTTTATAAGATTCTCCAGTTATCCTTCCATAACCCAAATATGGTCTATAGCTTTTTAGATGACAAGCAACCAACTAATCTTTTCTTGAATACCTCCAGCAACGGGGAACTCACTACTCACCAAGGTTTTAAACTCTCCCTTACCTTTTACTCTGTAGCATACCCAACCTGCATATCACTTTCTCTAATCCCACCAACTCATTTTCAGTAGTATGTGTTGACCAGGAGCTGGGCCAGTCTTTCCCAGCAATGCAAGAAACGTCTGCTCTAGTGTCTAACAGCCCTGACATTTTATATCCTTGAATTAAAAGATCTTTTAAAAAGCCTAGAACCTGTAATTCCCTGCACCCAAAAAGCTAGATCACTAGATCCAAATCTTCTGGGGGCCCTAGCTTGAGAAGTCAAGGTTTTTCTTGTCTAATAAGGTAAAAGGAAAAGCTGTGATATTCTTTAATCTTTATTAATTTGCACAGTTTTAGTAGGTGGTGAGATCAAAACTTTAACTTTTTCAGTATAATCAGAATCTTCTACACCAGACACCAGCCAAATTCCTTGAAAAGAAAGCAAGCTACGCCCTAGCACAAGTCCTACATTGCTCTCAGGCAGCGGGTCAGCCACTCCCGTTGGAATTGGAGTAACCAGCACATCAGGGGTTAATATTGTTGCGGTGGTGGAGCTGAGGTCCAGTCCTAAGCTACCTGGGATTGATTGGCATGGCTTGTTGTCTCTGTTTAGCAGGACATTGCTGGCAAAAATGTTCTGTTTGGCCATAAAAGAAACATGTTTTATTTGTAGAATCCTTTTTATTATGATTATTTTTCTTTCTTTTTTCTTTCTCTCTCTCTCTTTTTTTTTTGCTTGGGTGGGCCCCCCCCCCCAAGGGGGTTTTATGCAAGGAACCGGCTCTGTTTTAAAAGCTCCTTTGTTCAAAAATATTTTCCCTATCTTTTTCAAACTTAAGCAATGTTCTGGGAGGCTTTGGATGCAAAGTGGGGAGTTCTTAAGCACTGGGGAGGCAGAAGCGGAGGTGGGGTGGACGCCTTAAATCAGAAAGTGGTAGATAAATTTTTAAAGGTTTGCATAGAGGGGGAGGCTGCTCGCCAGGGCACCCAGCCGCAGCGTCCTGTAAACACTCTCCTTCCTCGGGAGATAGAGCACAGTATCCTTCCTTTCCTTCGTCAATGGCAGAAAATATGATCTGCGCAGAAGGTGGAGACCCACTACTATCCACTGCTATAGCCTCTCCCATAGGCTATCTAACAGCCTCATGACGGGGGTCCAGAACATTTCTAATCATATTCTACAGAGCAAAAGCATTTACAAGCCCATGCAAAATATAATGTTTTTAGTGTTTTGCTAGCTTCACCCAGGTATCTAAATCAACAGTGCCCTTTTCTGGAAACCAAGGGCATTGCTCTTATACAAATTTAAAAAAGAATTGAACACTAGCCTTTTTAACTTTAATTTCTCTTTTGTTTAACAGTTGCAAAATTAGTTCTATAAAGAGTTGTCCATCTTTTAACTCATTGTTACCTGTGTCAGAAAATTAAGATTTATAGAAAAGTCTGCCTTGTCAAGGGTTTTACCTTAGCCAAGAGGGGTTTTCTTTTCAACCCGTAAAAGCCTGCTTTGTCAAGGTTTGTAACCTTGCCAAGGGGGTTTCTTTCAACCCGTCTACCCCTTCACTAAGGGGCGGGGGGTTTCTTTCAACCCGTCAGTTTCTTTCAACCCTTAAACACTTCCCACTCTTCTAACCTTACCTATCTTATGCAGGGGGGTCCTAGGAACCTGAGTGGCATCCTATCCGTCCCGAATTACTGAGCACTTCTGAGACCTACCTTCAAATAGCCTGTTCTGGGCACCACTTGCTGGGGTCCAGCCCAGCTGGATCCAGGGAATTCAAAGAGGAGACAGAGTTGGTGTCTTAGAAAAAATTATTTAATTAGAAATATAAAGATTAGGATAGACTAGTATAGTAGGAAAATTAAGTGGAGAAAAGAGGCTGAATAACTTGGGTTACGTGGAGAGCTAATAAAACCCCTAGACAAGAGGTTTGCACCATCTACATAGGCCACCGGTGCCCGCTTGAATAGCGGAGGGTGCCCCACCTTGGGCTCCCTCTCGTGTGGGTCTTAGAAGTCAGGTTAAGCAAATCGACATGGTGAGCCTCCACGCCACAAATGAGAATTCAGCCTGAAAACGAGAGGGAGGGAGAGGGAGAGAGAGAGAGAGTCGACACGGAGGAAAACAGTCTTTCCAGTGACTGGCCCATCTTTTATTGTCCAGGAAGGCTTTTCATACTTTTGGTTGTACATAGAGACCAATGGATAATACAAAATTATGCAGCATCAGCAGCCCTGACTCTTATCAAGACCAGGCTTTCTCTCTGCATATCTAGCTGTATACACAAGTCTTAGGTGATTTACATCATCTTCTGGCCAGAAGGCCAATTATCATTTTACAGCCCTTTTCTGATAAGGGTCTGTCAACCAGAAAACTTATTTGCCTTAATAGTGTTGTTTTTCCCAAAGTCTGGTGCCACTCTCAGAAAGCACTAAATAAAGTTACATTCTTACATAGCAAGGACACAACAATTTACAACAAGGAAAGAGGAGTACAGTGATTTATAACAAAGAGAAAATTCATTAACTCAAAAGTCTAGTGTTGCTAACATTAAAACTACTATATTCCTTTTTCTATATCCTAATTACATTGATTAATATCATTCAGGTGCCTAAAAGATAAAGGATATGGAGGCCTGGCAGCAGTCATTCACTCAACAGTGAAACCCATCACCAATATAATTTTTAGCTTTTTAGAAAAGGCTTTATATCTTTAGGATGCTATAAGCTGCATGCTTCTTGCAGTTGGGGGGCTGTAAACAATTCACAAGTTGTAAAAGTCTGGGGGAACCTGTCAGGCAAGTTAGAGAGCCATCAGGGGGATTTGAGCTGAGACACTCCTTTCATATGCAGGAGACCAGTTGGAGCTCTAAGTTAACTTTTTCCAGAGAAAGGTGGTTGGGGATAAACCCCTGTAATGTCAGAAGAGTATAGTATAGCAGACGTAAACGGACAGATTTTGGTTTCGGGGTAGATGCTCAGGCAGAGGATGTCTTGATACCTGACTCGCCATGCCTTGTCAGGTCTCTCTGCATGACCATGTCATGGGTGGGATCTCCCGTGCTGGTTCCTGGCAATCGGGGTCTTTTGGAATGGTGGCACAACCCATGACATTCCTCTCGACTTTAAAGTTGAGACTGACTCCTCTTGAGGTGTGATGGGAACGCCGGGATTCCTTTCCCGACAAAGCAGGGAAATGGACCCTCATCTCGAGATGAGGAGAGAAAACCAAGGCTATTCTTGAGTTGTGGCGGGACCCTTGGTGTTCCTCTCAAGTGGAGATGGGTATTTTGGGGAACATCTTGAATTGCATCAAGGGTGTCAAGGACCCCTTCGAGGCTCAAGAGGAAAAGTGGGATTTCTCTCGAGATGCTGCAGTGGAAAAGGGCTTCATCTCGCATTGAGGGGAGAATCTCCTTGTTTTTCTCTAGTTGCGGCAGGAAATGTGGGGTTCCTCATAAGTTATGACGGGAACCTCAGGTACCCGCATGTGTTGCCTCAGGAAAGTCCAGTCTCCATGCGAGTTGCGAGGGGCCTCTTGGGATTCCTCTCCAGTTGGTGCCGGGTCCAATGTCCTCATCTGGAGTTGAGGCCAGAACCTCAGGTTTCCTCTCCATTGCTGACATGGATCTCGGGGTTCCTATGGAGTTTCAACAGGGGAGTCAGGCCTCGTCTCATGTGGAGACATGCAAGTCTGCTCTCCTCTCCAGCTGGAAAAGCAGTGTCAGTCTTCCTGTCGTGTTGACATAGGGATCGGTGGCTTTCTCTTGAGGTGCCACAGGGCTGTCACAGGTGCCATCGTGTTTTGAGTCGATACTCAGGGTGACAGTCGAGTCAGTGCACGGGAATCAGGTGTATTTGGAGTGGACTGTTACATCAGGGTCTTTTGGAATGGTGGCACAACCCTTGGCGTTACTCTTGACTTTCAGGTTGAGACCGCCTTCTCTTGAGGTGCGATGGGAATGCCGGGATTCCTTTCCCAACGAAGCAGGGAAATGGACCCTCATCTCGAGATGAGGAGGGAAATATGGGCTCTCCTTGAGTTGCAGTGGGACAATCAGTGTTCCTCTCGAGTGGAGACAGGTATGTAGGGGAACTCCTTGAGTTGCCTCAAGGGTGTCAAGGACCCTTTTGAGGCTCAAGAGGGAAGGTAGGATTTCTCTTGAGATGCCACTGAGGAAAACCACCTCATCTCGTGTTGAGGGGGAGAATCTCTTGGTTTTTTTTCACGTTGCTGCAGGAAAATTGGGTTCCTCTCGTGGTAGAACAGGGTTCTCAGGGACCCGCTTGTGTTGCCTCAGGAATGTCCAGTCTCTATGAGAGTTGCGCGGGGCTTCTCGGAATTCTTCTCCAGTCGGTGCCGTGTCCTAGGTCCTCATCTGGACCTGAGGCTAGAACCTCAGGTTTCCTCTCCTGTGCTGACATGGATCTCAGGGTTCCTATGGAGTTTAAACAGGGGTGTCAGGCCTCGTCTTATGTGGAGACATGCAAGTCCGCTTTCCTCTCAAGCTGTAACAGTAGTGTCAGGCTTCCTGTCGAGTTGACATAGGGATCTGTGGCTTTCTCTCGAGGTGCCACAGGGCTGTCAAACGTGCCATCATGATTTGAGTCGATACTCGTGGTGACCGTCGTGTTAGTGCAGGGGAATCAGGTTTATCTGGAGTGAATTGGGACATCATGGAGGCTGGTGGTCTCCACTTGAAAGTCGAGAGGAACTCCAGGGGTCGTGCCACACTTCAAAAGACCCCGATGTCCCAATGCACTCCAGATACACCAGATTCCCCTGCACTGACTCCACTGTCACACTGAGTATCAACTCAAAGACGATGGCACGTGTGACAGCCCTGTGGCACCTCGAGGCAAAGCCACAGATCCGTATGTCAACTCGGCAGGAAGCCTGACCTGACTTTGACAGATTGAGAGGAAAGTGAACTTGCATGTCTCCACACGAGATGAGGTTTGACTCCCCTTTTGAAACTCCATAAGAACCTCGAGATCCATGTCAGTGCTGGACAGGAACCCTGAGGTTTCGGCCTCAAATCCTGATGAGGAACTAGGCCCTGGCACCGACTGGAGAGGAACCCTGAGAGGCCCCTTGCAACCCGCATGGAGACTTGACTCTCCTCAGGCAACACGAGCTGGTCCCTGAGGTGCCCATCTTAACTTGAGAGGACCCCAAGTTTCCTACCGCAACTCGAGAAGAACCAGTAGATTCTCCCCTCAATGCGAGATGAGGCCCTTTTCCACTGAGGCGTCTCGAGAAAAATCCCACCTTCCCTCTTGAGCTTCGAAAGGGTCCTTGACAACCTTGATGCAACTCAAGAAGTTCCCTGACTTACCCATCTCCACCCTAGAGGAACCCCGAAGGTCCCACCACAACTTAAGAGGAGCCCCGTTTTTCCCTCCTCATCTCGAGGTGAGGGTCCGTTTCCCTGCTTCATCGACAAAGGAATCTCGGCATTCCCATTGCATCTCAACAGGAGGCGGTCCCAACTTGAAACTCGAGAGAAACTCCAGGGGACTTGCCACAATTCAAAAAGACGCCGATATGCCAATCCACTCCAGAGCAACCTTATTCACCTGCACTGACTCAACTGTCACCCCACGAAATGACTCAAAACAGGATGGCAGGTGGGTTCACCCTGTGGCACCTTGACAGAAAGCTCCAGATCCCTATATGAACTCTACAGGAAGCCTGACACCCCTTTTACACCTTGAGAGGAACGTGCAGTTCCCTGTTTCCACACAAAAAGAGGCCTGACTTCCCTGTTGAAACTCCATAGGAACCCTGAGATCCATGTCAGCACAGGATAGGAACCCTGAGATTCCAGGCTCAAGTTGAAATGAGGCCCTACTGCCCTGCACCGACTGGAGAGGAATACTGAGAATCCTCTTACAACTTGCATGGAGACTTGACTTTCCTGAGGCAACACGAGGGGGTCCCTGAGGTCCCTGTCGGAATTCGAGAGGAACTCCACGTTTCCTGCCACAAGTTGAGAAAAACCAGTATATTCTCCCCTCATCGTGAGATGAGGCCCTTTTCTTGTCCAGCATCTTGAAAGAAATCCCACCTTCCCTCTTGAGCCTCAAAAGGGTCCTTGACACCCTTGATGCAACTCAAGAAGTTCCCTGACACACCTGTCTCCACTAGAGAGGAACACCGAGTGTCCCACCCCAACTCATGAAGAGCCCCGTTTTCCCCTCCTCATCTCAAGATGGGGGTCCATTCCCCTTCTTCATCGAGAAAGGAATCCCAGCATTCCTGTCGTACCTCAAGAAGTGTCCAGTCTCACCTTCAAACTCGAGAGGAACTCCAGGGGTCGTGCCACAGTTTTGAAATATCTCAATGTCCCTATCCACTCGAGATAAGGCCTGATTCCCCTGCCAAGACTCAAATGGAACCCGAGTGTCACCGCAGAATAAGAAGGGAGGGATGAGAGCCTTGTGGTACCTCTAGAAATAGCCCCAGGTTCTTACCTCAGCTAAATAGTAGGCCTGACACCCCTTTTACACCTCAAGATGGAAGCTGAGTTTTGTGCCTCAACACAATACGATGGCTGACTCCCCAGTGCAATCTCCATAGTAACCCCAAGATCCAAGTGAGAACTGGAGAGAAACCCTGAGTTTCCCACCTCAACTCGAGATAGGGCCCTAGTCCTCTGCACCAACTCAAGAGGAATCCCGAAAGGCCCCTCACAACACAAAAGGATTCCTGACTTCCCAGAGACAAGATGAGAGGTTCCCTCACATCCCCGCTGCTACTCGAGGGAACTCAAACTTCCTGCCACAACTTGAGAAACACCTTGAGATTGCCCCTTCCATGTGGATTGAAGCCTGATTCCCATGCCGTGACTCCAGAGCAATCCTGCACCACCCCTCACAACTCAAATGGAGACTTGACTTCCCTGAGGCAACACGAGAGGCTCCCTGAGTTTCTTGGGATACTTGGAGAGGAATCCCAAGCCTTTTGCTGCAACTCGAGGTAAACCAGGATATTCCCCCATCCTTGCGACATGTTCCATGCTGCCCTTTATTCCTGCAGCACCTAGAAAGCAATCCTGAGTGCCCTCTCCAAACTCAAGAGGGGGCTTAACTCCCTTCATGCAACTCAAGGGGGCCCAGAGATCCCCGTCACACCTCGAGAGGAAACCCGAGTCTCCCGCCACAACTCGAGAAGAGCCCCGTGTTTCCCAGCTCATCTGGAAATGAGGGCCCATTCCCTGCTTCAGCTCAAGAGGAATCCCAACTTCCCCACGCACCACAAGGGGAGGCCTGTCTCACCTATGGAATCTTGAGTGGAACCCTGTGGATCCAACTGCAAGGAAAAAGGACACTGAGTTCCCCCTCAGCTAGAGATAAGTCCTGATTCCCCTGCACCAGCTCGAGTGTATCCCCGAGGATCCCCTCACAACATGATTGGAGGCCTGAATCCCTTGATGATCCTCTTGAAAAAGTCCCGATTCCCTGCCTGAACTCGACAGGAGGCCTGACACCCTTTTGACAACTCGAGTGTAAAGCCGAGTTCCATGCTTCAACACCAGATGAGGCCTGACTCCCTAATTGCACCTTGAGAGGAAGTCTGAGATGCCTGTGGCCGGTGGACAGGAACACTGAGTTGACTGACTAAACTGTAGACATGGCCCTATTCTCTGGCAGAGACTTATGAGGAATCCTGACTTGCCCCTCACAACTCGGAAAGAGACTTGACTTCTCAGAGGTAAAACAAGCAAGTCCCTGTGGTCCCCATTGCAACTCCAGAGGAACCCCAAGCTTCCCACCACAACTCAAGAAAAACCAGGAGATTCTCCCCTCAATGCAAGATGAAGCCCTTTTCCAGAGCAATGTCTCGAGAGGAATCCCACGTTCCCTCTTGACACGCAAAAGGGTACTTGCTGGGGTCCAGCCTCAGCAGAGTTCAGGGGATACCCTCAGGATGAATGGCATTGGCGAATGAAAGAATGACACGGGAAGACCAAGCTTCGGTGAGTGAGGCTTGTAACTTTATTTTCAAAAGGGGCTTTTATACCCTGAGTTGTACATAGAGCAAAGTGAAAGATGCAGAGTCATGCAGAGTCAGCTCAACACTCCATTAGTTTTAACCTTTATCAAAACCAGGTTTTCTCCTGCATACCATTTCATAAACAAGGGTCTTATCTTTTGTACATTATCTTCTGGCCCTGAGGCCTGTTGATATTTTATGACTCTTTTTTGATAAAGGTTGGTCAACCAGAAAACTTATTTTCCCTTGAAGTGTTTTTTCTTAAATTCCTTAATCTGCATCACCCTTATAATACTTAAACAGAGTTACATTTTTATAGAGCAAAGGTCCAGTGGGCTACAACAAAGAAAGAAATTATTAACTCAAGGTCTAATGTTGCTAATGCCAAGGCTACTACTTGATTTTCCTACATTCTAACTATATGCACTCTCAGTAAGGGATATGGGAACTTGGCAGCAAGCATTGGCTCAAGAATGAAACCCTTCATCAGTATTATTTTAATAAAACTTTTTTACCCCTCAAAGGGCTCTACATTTTTAGAATGCTTAGACTTCCTGTGGCATGGTTGGGATGAACAATCATATGCATAGTTTCAAAAGTCTGGATAAACCTGCCAAGCAAGCTAGAATGCTAACAGGGGGGTTTGAATTGAAATGCTCCTTTCATGCCCAGGAGACTTATCAACTAGAGCCCTAAGCTGATTTTCTCCAGAGAAAGGTGGTCGGGGATAGCCCCCTGTTAATGTCAGAAGAGTTGGTGAAAGGCATAATATAGTAGACAGACAGCTTTTGGTTTGGGGTAGATGCTCGATCAGGTCCAGGGAGTCCCTCGAGTCCTTATCTGCCTTGCCTGTCAGGTCGCCTCCTCATGACCTTGTCATGGCTGGGATCTCCCATCCTCGCTCCCGGCATCTCCCCCTTTTTTATTTTTTAAGACAGCCAGATGTAATTCAGTTGCGAGCTTCTGAATGCTCTGTTGAAGAGTTCTAACAATAGAAGGAAGAATAATTATGAAAAGCAGAACTAGCATGGCCACAGCGGCATAGCTAAAAATAGTATACAGAATTTTTTTTGAAATAAAGTTCAAAAATGTATGAAAAAAGTCATTTGCTGCTCCTGCAGCAGTAAAATCCAATCGAGAATGTTCCATGGTCTTTATGTGATTGTGAAGTTTTCTTAAATCTAAACTAGTGGTGGAACTATTCCATACCCCTGAAATGTGGTTTTTAATTCTCTCCCAGTTATAATCTGTCTCGTTTACTTTCAGGGGTGTTACGCAAATCCACCAGTAGTCGGCATGACAGGACAGTGCCAATTTCATTTTTAATGCCTGTAATTCAGTCCCAATATGTATTACTATTTCCTCCAGGGAATCTACCTTCATTTCTAGTTTCGTATCTATAACTTCTTGTGTTGCCAACGTTAAAGAAACATTTTTAGACATAGTATTAACATATTGAGCAGTATGTACTTGTTGAGTCAATGATATTGTCGCCACTGTGACAGAGGTAATTGCTGTTATTTAGGCTGATATTCCAAAGATAAGTAAGCCCACAAACCATTGCGATCACATCAAATATTGTAATTGTTGTGACACAGCAAGACCATAGTTATCATACCAAAAATTGGTTACAGTCACAGACACCATAAGATAGGGTGGATGTTGCAAAACCACATAGGAGCAAACGTTATATTGAGGGGTCAAACAAGATGAGAGCATACATTGTTCACAAGATACCATGTTAGGTCCACCTGAATAATTCATTTGTATATTAAGTCTCCTGGAATCATTGGTGAAAAGGAAAACATAGAGAGAGGGTAGACAAACCAGAATAGAATAAATGGAATCATTTTCTGTTCGAGATAAGGTAATAAGGGCAGTAGCAGCAAGGGCTCTCCATATATCTGGTTGCCAAAAGGTTCTGGCCTTAGCTGTATAGGACAACATGGGGGGAACAAATTGATTATGATGCCATCTATTGGCAGTTAATGGCCAAGGAACCGGATATTTCTTCCAGTTGTCAAATTTAGCGGTATAAGCATAATTGGACATTGGGTCCTGACCTGGATTTGGGTTGCTCCAGTCCTGAATTGTACAATTTCCTCCTCTTGGTATTCTGTAATCAATTTTTGAGTTATAAGTACAAGATTTCCAAATTGGATACACTAAGCAATCATCTATAGTGTTCCATATGGCATCTGAGGGAGCAACGTCATTACAATTTGGATATTTCAGTGGAACATTGAGGAACAAGGATTTATAGGAGTCAAGGACCCCGGGCATATGAGCTTGTAATACCCAAACTGACCGATCCCCTTTTTCATATGTAAATTCTGATGCTGGGGAATCTGTCAGAATTGCCTTTTTGGAGGCTCCAATACATCCCTCTTTAGTGGGAGTAATAAAGTTTTTTTGTATGGCTAATGGGGAAGTTAAAGCAAACAGGAAGATCATCTGTTAATCCCCTAAAGGTATAATTAAAATTAATAGGATAATGATCTTTATCATAGGAAGTGTAGGATCCTCCCAAGAGATGAGGCTGGTTTGTGTGGACCTGTATAGGGTCACTGTTCCAAGTAACTACTTGGAAGGTCGAGGGATCAGGGAAATATGCCCAATAATTTTCTGGAGTGGGAGAGGAGGTGCTTACCTGGCAGGAAAGTAAAGCAAACATAGCAATAAAAATCCTTTTAGGAGAGGCTGAAGATCCCTGTAGAGAAGCTATTCCCTGTGCTTGGTGGCAGAGTGACTTAATTTGCCCCCACGTGGGTATGGAGGCTTGTTGAGTTGCCTGCGCAGGACGTCTTTGTGGTTTCCTGCGACATAAGGAGTAGGGGTATTATGGTCTTTTATGTAAAGCTGTGACATCTGCTTAGTGGGTGGTTCTACCATTTGTTCTTCCAGGATCTCTGCTGCCGGTTGTCTTAGAGTCTGCTGGACTTTCCAGGTGGGTGGCGGAGGCAGGGGAAGAGTAGTGCTCTTCCTCTTTTGTGGTCGAAGCAATGGGGGAACCGGATGTCTGGGGAACTGTGATATGGCGAATTAGTCTGTCCGGGATCCAAACTGATGACTCAGCGCCCTGGGGAAAAATACAAGCATACCCTTGGCCGCTGGTTAACAATGGTTCAGGACACTTCCATTGTCCTGAAAGAAGGTCTTTCCATTTAACCAAGGGTTTTGTACTCTGTTGTTCTGGACTCCAGTGTCGGAGTATTGCAGTAACCCCAGATGAATCAGTGTTTAGATTGTTTATTACAAAAAAACGTGTTGTAGAATCTGGTGAGGGGAACTATAACTAAATATAGTTTAGATATAGAAAAATATTTGTAAAATATAAATTTTAAATATATATACACATACATATATATTATATATATAATAAATTTATATATTTATTATATATAACTGGCCATGTTTATATAAATATAAATCATATCTATATGTTTTCCATTATCATTATATATAATCATTATATTATATATATGCAATTATATAATATACATACACATATACATATATATACATATATATATAAAACATAGAAACTATACACATTATATATATATAATTATATTACATACATAATCACATATACAATTACCATTGGATACAATGGATTTAAATATAAATTTATATTTATATATTTATATATTATGACATATTATGATATATATCAATTATACAATATAATATTAGTAATTATATATCAAAATATGCAATACAATATATAATATACAATACTATAATAAAATAAAATATAAATTTTACTATATATTTCTGTAAAATATAAATTTTATAGAAGGCCTAATTGGCGATGTATCTCTTAGACTTTTAGGAGCATTTTTAGCAAAAAAGGACCAATCTTCATCAGAGTGATAGCGAGCTGCTGCTTCTTCTAAATTGTCTTCATCCTGAGGTGAAAGCTGGTCCTTCTTTTCATCCCTATTCTCAGTATGACTATTGGTGATTATGGCAGCCAGTATACTTCTTAACTGTTGATAGCTAGGCTTGGACACTTCCTCCTCACTTTCCTCCTTAACAGGTACTATTTCAGATTCATGAACAGGATCTAAGGCATCCCTAATCATGTTCCATAAGGAAAAAGTATCAGTGGGCACCATTTCCGGACCATGCAGAGTGTAATAAGTTTTTAGCTGTTTCCCTACCTTTTCCCAAGTATCTAGGCTAACAGTGCCCTCTTCTGGAAACCAAGGACGTTGTTCTTGTATAAATGTATAAAAGGATTGAACACTAGCCTTCTTAACTTTAATTCCTCTTTTGTTTAACAATTGCAAAATTACTCCTATAAAGAGCTGTTGTTCTTTTGACTCGCTGTTACCCATGTCAATGATCTCTGTCTTCAAGGAAAGATTCAATGCTACCCACTCTTCCTAACCCTACCTATCTTATGCAGGGGGCCCCGTGGCACCATGAGTGGGGTCCTAGCCGTCCTGAAAACTGGACAATGGGGGGGTTACCTTCAGGTTCCTGTTTTGGGCATCACTTGATAGGGTCCAGCCTCAGCAGAGTCCAGGGATACCCTCAGGATGAATGGTGTCAGTGAACAAAAGAATGGCACAGGGAGACCAAGCTTTGGTGAGCGAGGCTTGTAAATTTATTTTCAATAGGGGCTTTTATACCCTGAGTTGTACATAGAGCAAAGTGAAAGATTCAGAGTCATGCAGAGTCAGCTCAACATTCCATCAGTTTTAACATTTATCAAAACCAGGTTTTTTCCTGCATACCATTTCATAAACAAGGGTCTTATGCTTTGTACATTATCTTCTGGCCTGGAGGCCTTGACATTTTATGACTCTTTTTTGATAAAGGTTGGTCAACCAGAAAACTTATTTTCCCTTGAAGTGTTTTTCTTAAATTCCTTAATCTGCATCACCCTTATAATACTTAAACAGAGTTACATTTTTATAGAGCAAAGGTCCAGTGGGTTACAACAAAGAAAGAACTTATTAACTCAAGGTCTAAGGCAAGGCTACTACTTGTTTTTCCTACATTCTAACTATATGCACTCCCAGGCACACGATGGGTAAGGGATATGGGAACTTGGCAGCAAGCATTGGCTTAAGAATGAAACCCTTCATCAGTATTATTTTAATAAAACTTTTTTACCCCTCGAAGTGCTCTACATTTTTAGAATGCTTAGGCTTCCCGTGTCATGGTTGGGATGAACAATCATATGCGTAGTTGCAAGAGTCTGGATAAACCTGCCAAGAAAGATGGAATGCTAACAGGGGGATTTGAATTGAAATTCTCCATTCATGCCAAGGAGACTTATCAACTAGAACCCTAAGATGATTTTCTCCAGAGAAGGTGGTCGGGGATAGCCCCCTGTTAATGTCAGAAGAATTGGTGAAAGTCAAAATATAGTAGACAGACAGCTTTTGGTTTGGGGTAGATGCTCGATCAGGTCCAGGGAGTCCCTCGAGTCCTGATCCACCTTGCCAGTCAAGTCTCCTCCACATGACCTTGTCATGGGTGGGATCTCTGGTGCTGGCTCCCGGCAGGTATTTGAAACACTTTTTGTAACTCAGCAAGTTACCCGAGATAATTGTCCCCACTCGAGAGGAAAACCGATGTTCATGATAAAACAGAAGAGCCGTGTGTTCCCCCTCCTCAACCGTATATGAGAGTCGATTCACCTTCTTGATTGGGATGGAATCCCGAAATTTCCGTCACACCTCAAGAGGTGCCGGACACACCTGAAAACTAGAGTACATCTCCATGAGTCGAACCTAAATTCAAAAAGAACCCAATGTCCCCATCCACTCCAGATAAGCCTGAATTACCTGCACTGATTCAACTGTAACCCTGAGTATCGACTCAGAACACGAAGGGAGATGTGACAGCCCTGTGGACCCTCAACAGAAAGCTACTGATCTCAATGTCAACATGACAGGAAGCCTGACACTACCTTTACAGCTCAAGAGGAAAGCAGACTAGCATGTCTCCACAAAAGATGAGCCCTGATTCCCCTGTTGAAAATCCATAGGAACCCCGAGATCCATGTCAGAAATGGAGAGGAAACCTGAGGTTCTGGCCTCAGTTCTGATTGAGGACCTAGGACTCGGCACTGACTGGAGGGGAATCCCGAGAGGCCCCTCACAACTTGCATGGTGACTGGACTTTCCTGGGGCAACACGAGTGAGTCCCTGAGGTCCCCGTTGTAACTCGAGAGGAACTCCAAGTTTCCTGCCACAACTCGAGAAAAACCAGGGGATTCTCCCCTCAATGTGAGATGAGGCCCTTTTCTGCTGCGGTGTCACAAGAGAAATCCCACCTTCCCTCTTGAGCCTCGAAAGGGTCCTTGATATCCTTGAGGCAACTCAAGAAGTTCCCCTACATACCCATCTCCACTCGAGAGGAACACCAATGGTCCGGCCACAACTGAAGAAGAGCCCCGGTTTTCCCTCCTCATCTCGAGGTGAGGGTCCATTTCCCTGCTTCGTTGGGAAAGCAATCCTGATGTTCCTGTCACAGATCAAGAGGAGGCGCTCTCTACTTGAACCTCGAGAAGAACGCCAGGGGTCGTGCCACCATTCCAAAAGACCCCAATGTCCCAATCGACTCCAGAGAAACTGATTCCCCTGCACAGACTTGACTGTCACCCCGAGTATCAACTCCAAACACAATGGCAAATGTGACAGCCCTGTGGCAACTCTAGAGAAAGCCACCAATCCCTGTGTCAACTCGACAGGAAGCCTGACACTACTGTTACAGCTCGAGAGGAGAGCGGACTTGCATGTCTCCACATGAGACGAGGCCTGACTCCCCTGTCGAAACTCCATGCAAACCACGAGATCCATGTCAGCACTGGAGAGGAACCCTGAGGTTCCAGCCTCAACTCCAGATGAGAACCTTGGCCCTGGCACTGACTGGAGAGGAATTCTGAGAGGCCCCTCGCAACTTGCATGGAGACTTGACTTTCCTGAGGCCACACGAGTGGGCCCCTAAGGTCCCCATCATAACTCGAGGAACCCCAAGTTTCCTGCCTCGAGAAAAACCAGAAGATTCTCCCCTCAATGCGAGATGAGGCCCTTTTCCTCTGTGGTGTCTGGAGAGAAATCCCACCTTCCCTCTTGAGCCTCAAAAGAGTCCTTGACAACCTTGATGCAACACAAGAAGTTCCTCGACATACCTGTCTCCACTTGAGAGGAACACTGAGGGTCCCGCCACAAATAAAAAGTGCCCCGTTTTTCCCTCCTCATCTCGAAATAAAGGTCCATTTTGCTGCTTCGTCAGGAAAGGAATCCCGTTGTTCCCGTGAGGAACCCTTGTGGTCGTGCCACAATTCCAAAAGACCGCGATGTACCAATCCACTCCAGAGAAACTGGATTCCCCTGAACTAACTCGACTGTCACCCTGAGTATCGACTCCAAACACGATGGCAGGTGTGACAGCCCTCTGGCACCTTGAGAGAAAGCCAGCAGTCCCTATGTCAACTCGCCAGGAAGACTGACACTACTTTATCAGCTCGAGTGGAAAGTGGATTTGCTTGTCTCCATATGAGTCGAGGCCTGACTCCCCTGTTGAAACTCCATAGAAACCCCGAGATCCATGTCAGCTCTGGAGAGGGAACCTGAGGTTCCGGCCCCAACTCCAGATGAGGACTTCAGCCCCAGCACTGACTGGAGAGGTATATCGAGATGCTCATGGCAACACTCATGGAGACTTGACTTTCCTGAGGTAACATGAGCGGTTCCCTGAGGTCCCCATTGTAACTCAAGAGAAACCCCAAGTTTTCTGCTGTAACTGGAGAAAAATGAGGAGATTATCCCCTCAACGTGAGATGAGGCCCTTTTCAGCTGTGGCATCTCGAGAGAAATCCCACCTTCCCTCTTGAGCCTCTAAAGGGTCCTTGACACCCTTGATGCATCTCAAGAGTTCCCTGACATACCCGTCTCCACTCGAGAGAAACACTGAGTGTCCCGGCTCAACTCAAGAAGAGCCCCATTTTCCCCTCCTCATCTCAACTATGGGTCTACCAGGAGCCAGCCCGGGAGATCCCACCCATGACAAAGATCATGAGGACGAGGCCTTACAGGCAAAGTGAGTCAGGACTTGAGGGACCTTTTGGACCTGTTCGAGCATCTACCCCCAAACCAGAATCTGCCTCTGCTGTTATTTTTCACCAACTCCTCTTTTACCACCGGGAATGTTCCTGACCTTTCTCCGTAGAGAATTAACTTAGAGCTCTAGTTTATAAGTCTTCTGGGCATTTAATTGGAGTGTTTCAATTCAAACTTCTCTCATAGATTTCTAACTTGCCTGACAGGTTTATCTGGACTTTTTCAACTACACATGTGATTTTTTACAGCCTCGCAAATGCGAGAGGCACAGGAAGCTTCAAACATTCTAGGAATGTACAGCCTTTTGAGGAGTTAAAAATCATTAGAATAGAACTGGTTAAGGGTTTCATTGTCGAGCCAATAATTGCTGCCAAGTTTTCATATCTTTTATTTGTTGATATAGTTGGTATATAGAAAAAACAGGTAGTAACACTGGCAATGGCACTCCACTCCAATACTCTTGCCTGGCAAATCCCATGGACGGAGGAGCCTGGTGGGCTGCCATCCATCGGTTTGCGAAGTGTCAGACACGACTGAGTGACTTCACTTTCACGTTTTACTTTGATGCTTTGGAGAAGGAAATGGCAACCCACTCCAGTGTTCTTGCCTGGAGGATCCCAGGGGTGGCAGAGCCTGGTGGGCTGCCATCCATGGGGTCGCACAGAGTCAGACATGACTGAAGTGACTCAGCAACAGCAGCAACAGCAACCCTGGCATCAGCATCATTACATCTTTTAGTTAAGTACTGTGTTGTAACCCACTGAACCTCTCTTCTATAGGAATGTAACTTTATTTAGTACTTTGTGGGTGATGCAGATTAAAGAAAAAACACACTTCAAGGGAAAATGAATTTTCTGGTTGATTAACACTAATCAAGTAAAAGAGCCATATAATTGTAACAGGCCTCTTGGCCAGAAGGTAATGTAAATCACCTGAGACCTTTTGCATACAGAAAAGTATGCAGAAAGAAAGCCTGGTATCGATAAGGGTCAGGACTGCTGCCCTTGCATGACTCTGTATCTTTCATTATGTAAAACTTAGGGTATATAAGCTCCCTTTGAAAATAAAGTTACAGGTCTTGCACAAGCTTGGCCTCCCCATGTCATAATTTCTTTCTCTCTTTAATTCTTTTTCACACTGATCCCTTGGGGTGCAGGGGTCCTCCGTGTTCACTTCTCTGCATGGGCTTCTAAGACCCATGCAAGAGGGAGCCCAAGGAGGAGCACCCTCCACTATTCAAGTGGGCGCCTGTGGCCTACGTGAATGGTGTAAGTCCCTTGTCTTGGGACTTTATTGGCTTTCTGTGTAAACTAAGGAATATCAGCCTCTTTTCTCAACTCTATTCCCTTATTGCAAATTCTTTGCTTATCTCTCGCTATATCTATATATTGCTCTCTCCTTGCCAGCCACACTTCGGATACATTGGATCCAACCAGGGTTGGACCATGGTAAGGGACCATTTCCCTTCTTCATTGGGAAAGGAATACCGGCGTACCTGTCGCACCTCAAATGTAGGCGATCTCAGCCTGAAACTCGAGAGGAACTCCAGGGGTCGTGCCACAGTTCCAACAGACCACGATGTCCCAATCCACTCCAGATACACCTGACTCACCTGCACCTCAAGAAGAGGTGCTCTCAACCTGAAGCTCGAGAGGAACTCTAGGGGTCGTGCCACAGTGCCAAAAGACTCCAATGTCCCAACTCACTCCAGATAAACCTGATTCCCCTGCACTGACTCGACTGTCACCCCGAGTATCGACTCACAACACGATGGAATGTGTGACAGCCCTGTGGCCCCTTGAGAGAAAGCCACAGATCCCTACGTCAATTCGAAAGGAAGCCTGGCACTACTGTTACTGTTCGAGAGGAAAGCAGACTTGCATGTCTCCCCATGAGACGAGGCCTGACTCCCCTGTTGAAACTCCATAGGAACCTCAAGATCCATGTCAGCACTGGAGAGGAAACCTAAGGTTCCAGCCTCAGCTTCAGATGAGGACCTAGGACCCGACACCGACTGGAGAGAAGTCCCGAGAGGCCCCTCGCAACTTGCATGGAGACTGGAGTTTCCTGAGGCCACAAGAGCAGGTCCCTGAGGTCCCCATCGTAACTCAAGAGGAACCCCAAGTTTGTTGCCGCAACTTGAGAAAAACCAGGAGATTCTCCCCTCAAAGCGAATTGAGGCACTTTTCTGCTGCGGCATCTCAAGAGAAATCCCACCTTCCATCTTGAGCCTCGAAAGGGTCATTGACACCCTGGCTGCAACTCAAGAAGTTCCCTGACTTACTCGTCTCCACTTGAGAGGAAAACCAAGGGTCCCACCACAACTCAAGAAGAGCCCAGTTTTCCCCTCATCATCTCGAGATGAAGGTTCATTTCCTGCTTCGTCAGGAAAGGAATCCGGGCATTCCTGTTGCACCTCAAGAGGAGGCGGTCTCCACTTGAAAGTGGAGAAGAACTCCAGGGGTCATGCCACCATTCCGAAAGACCCCGATGTCCCACTCCACTCCAGATACACCTAATTTCCCCAAACCAGCTAGACTGTCACCCTGATTATCGACTCTCAACATGATGGCAGGTGTGACAATCCTGTGGCACCTCGAGAGAAAGTCACAGATCCCTAGGTCAACACAACAGGAAACCTGAGACTACTTTGACAGCTCGAGAGGAAAGCAGACTTGCATGTCTCCCCATGAGACGAGGCCTGACTCCCCTGTGTAAACTCCATAGGAACCCTGAGATCCATGTCAGCCCTGGAGAGGAAACCTGAGTTTCTGGCCTCAACTCCAGATGAGGACCTAGGGCCCGGCACAGACTGGAGAGGAATACCGAGAGGCTCTTCTCAAATCGCATGGAGACTTGACTTTCTAGAGGCAACACGAGTGGTTCTCTCAAGTGCCCATTGTACGTCGAGTGGAACCCCAAGTTTCCTGTCTCAACTTGAGAAAAACCAGGAGATTCTCCCCTCAATCTGACATGAGGCCCTTTTCTGCTGTGGCGTCTCGAGAGAAATCCCACCTTTCCGCTTGAACCTCGCAAGGATCCGTGACACCCTTGATTCAACACAAGAAGTTCCGTGAAATACCCATCTCCACTCGAGAGGAATACCAAGCGTCTCCTCAAAACTCAAGATGAGCCGCGTTACTTCCCCTTCATCTCGAGATGAGGGTCCATTTCCCTGCTTCATCGGGAAAGGAATCTGGGCATACCCGTCACACCTCAAAAGGAGGTGATATCAACCTGAAACTCGAGATGAACTCCAGGGGTCATGCCACCATTCCAAAAGAACCCGATGTCCCACTCCACTACAGATACATCTGACTCCCCTGCACTGACTAGACGGTCACACCGAGGATCGACTCAAAACACGATGGCAGGTGTGACAGCCCTGTGGCACCTGGAGAGAAATCAACTGATCCCTATGTCAACTCGACAGGAAGACTCTCACTGCTTTTCCAGCTCAGAGGAGAGGGGAGTTGCATGTCTCCACAAGAGATGAGGCCTGATTTCCTCTAGAAACTCCAGAGGAACCCAGAGATCCATGTGAGCACTGGAGAGGAAACCTGAGTTTCCGGCCTCAACTCCAGATGAGGACATCAGCCCCAGCAGCACCTGCAAAGGAATCCCGAGAGGCTCCTCGAAACTCGCATTGAGACTGGACTTTCCTGAGGCCACACGAGTGGGACCCTGAGGTCCCCGTCGTAATTCGAGAGGAATCCCAAGTTTGCTGCTGCAACTCAGGAAAAACCAGGAGATTCTCCCCTCAACGTGACATGAGGCCATTTTCTGATGTGGTGTCTCGAGAGAAATCCCACCTTCCCTCTTGAGCCTCAAAAGGGTCCTTGACACCTTTGAGGCAACTTCCGAAGTTCCCTGACATACCCATCTCCACTTGAGAGGATCACTGAGGGTCCCACCACAAGTCAAGAAGAGCCCCGGTTTTCTCTCCTCATTCTGAGAGGAGAGTCCATTTCCCTGCCTCGTCGGGAAAGGAATCCTGGTATTCCAGTCACACCTCAAGAGGAGGCGGTCTCAACTTGACACTTGGAAGATCTTCAGGGGTCATGCAGCCATTTCAAAAGACCCTGATGTCCCAGTGCGCTCCAGTTACACCAAATACTCCTGCACTGACTCGACGGTCACACTGAGGATCAACTAAAAACATGATGCCAGGTGTGACAGCCCTGTGGCACCTCGAGAGAAAGCCAATGATCCCTATGTCAACCCGACAGAAAGCCTGACACTACTTTTACAGCTCGAGAGAAGAGCGGACTTGCATGTCTCCACACGAGACGAGGCCTGACTCCCCTGTGGAAACTCCAGAGGAACCCCAAGATCCATGTCAGCACTGGAGAGGAAACCTGAGGTTCCGGCTTCAACTCCAGAGGACCTCGGCCCCGGCAGTGACAGCAGAGGAATCCCGAGAGGCCCTCCCAACTCGCATGGAGACTGGACTTTGCTGAGGCCACACGAGAGGGTCCCTGAGGTCCCCGTCGTACCTCAAGAGGAACCCCAAGTTTGCTGCTGCAACTCGAGAAAAACCAGGAGATTCACCCCTCAAAGTGAGATGAGGCCCTTCTCCGCTGTGGCTTCTCGAGAGAAATCCCACCTTCCCTCCTGGGTCTCGAATGGGTTCTTGACATCCTTGAGGCAACTCAAGAAGTAGCCCGACATACCCGTCTCCACTCGAGAGGATCACCGATGGTCCCGCCACAACTCAAGAAGAGCCCTGGGTTTCTCTCCTCATTTCGAGAGAAGGGTCCATTTCCCTGGTTCGTCGGGAAAGGAATCCCAGCGTTCCTGTTGCACCTCAAGAGGAGTTGGTCTCAACCTGACACTCTAGAGGAATCCCAGGGGTCGTGCCACCAGTTCAAAAGGCCCCGCTGTCCTGATGCACTCCAGATACACCTGGCTCCCCTGTCCTGATTCGACGGTCACCCAGAGGATCGACTCAAAACACGATGGCAGGTGTGACAGCCCTGTGGCACCTCGAGAGAAAGCCACCGATCCCTATGTCAACCCTACAGGAAGCCTGACGCTGCTTTTCCAGCTCGAGAGCAGAGCGGAGTTGCATGTCTCCACACCAGACGAGGCCTGACTCCCCTGTGGAAACTCCAGAGGAACCCGAGATCTATGTCGGCACTGGAGAGGAAACCTGAGGTTCCAGCCTAAACTCCAGATGAGGGCCTCGACCCCGGCAGCGCCTGCAGAGGAATTCCGAGAGGCTCCTCGCAACTCGCATGGAGACTGGACTTTCCTGAGGCCCCACGAGCTTCTACATGAAGTGCCCGTGGCAACTCGAGGGGAACCACAAGTTTGCTGCCGCAGCTTGAGAAAAACGAGGAAATTCTCCCCTCAACCCAAGATGAGACCCTTTTGTGCTGTGCGTCTTGAGAGAAATCCCACCTTACATCTTGAGCCACGAAAGGGTCCTTGACACCCTTGAGGCAACTAAAGAAGTTCCCCAACATACCCGTCTCCATTGGAGAGGAACACCGAGGGTCCCGCCACAACTCAAGAAGAGCCCCAGTTTTCCCTCCTCATCCCGAGAGGAGTGTCCATATCACTACTTCATCGGGAAAGGAATCCCGACGTTCCCGTCGCACCTCAAGTGGAGGTGGCATCAATTTGACACTCGAGAGGAACTCCAGAGTTCGAGACACCATTTCAAAAGACCCCGATGTCTCAGTGCAGTCCAGGTACACCTGACTCCCCTGCCCAGACTCGACGATCACCCCGAGGATTGACTTAAAACACGATGGTAGGTGTGACAGCCCTGTGGCATCTCGAGAGAAAGCCATCGATCCCTATGTCAACTCTACAGGAAGCCTCACACTGCTTTTCCAGCTTGAGAGGAGAGCGGAATTGCATGTCTCCACAAGAGACGAGGCCTCACTCCCCTGTGGAAACTCCAGAGGAACCCCAAAATCCATGTCGGCATTGGAGAGGAACCCTGAGGTCTCAACTCCAGATGAGGACCTCGGCCCTGGCAGCGACTGCAGAGGAATCCTGAGAGGCCCCTTGCAACTGGCATGAAGACTGGACTTTCCTGAGGCCACACGAGTGGGTACCTGAGGTCCCCTTCGTAACTTGAGGGGAACACCAAGTTTGCTGCTGCAACTCGAGAGAACCCAGGAGATTCTCCCCTCAATATGAGATGAGGCCGTTTTCCACTGCGGTGTCTCGAGAGAAATCCCACCTTCTCTCTTGAGCCTCAAAAGGGTTCTTGACACCCTTGAGGCAACTCAAGAAGTTCCCCAACATACCCGTCCCCCTTCTAGAGGAACACCTAGGGTCTGGCCAAAACTCAAAAGAGCTCCGGATTTCCCTCCTCATCCCGAGAGGAGGGTCCATTTCCCTGCTTCTTTGGAAAGGAAATCCCGGCGTTCCTGTCGCACCTCAAGAGGAGGCTGTCTCAACTTGACACTCGAGAGGAATTCCAGGGGTCATGCCACCATTTCAAAAGACCCCGATGTTCCAATGCATTCCACATACACCAGACTCCCCTGCCCAGACTCGACTGTCACTCCGAGGATCAACTCAAAACACGATGGCAGGTATGATAGCCCTGTGGCACCTCAAGAGAAAGCCACCCATCCCTAGGTCAACCCGACAGAAAGCCTGACCCTGCTTTTTCAGCTCGAGAGCAGAGCGGACTTGCATGTCTCCCCATGAGACGAGGCCTGACTCCCCTGTGGAAACTCCAGAGGAATGCTGAGATCCAAGTCGGCCCTGGAGAGGAAACCTGAGGTTCCGGCCTCAACTCCAGATGAGGACCTTGGCCCTGGCAGCGACTGCAGAGGAATCCCAAGAGGCCCCTCGAAACTCGCGTGGAGACTGGACTTTCCTGAGGCCACATGAGTGGGTCCCTGAGGTCCCCATCGTAATTCAAGAGGGACCTCATATTTCCTGCTGCAACCTGAGAAAAACCAGGAGATTCTCCCCTCAACGCGAGATGAGGTCCTTTTCCACTGTGGTGTCTCGAGAGAAATCCCACCTTCCCTCTTGAGCCTCGAAAGGGTCCTTGATACCCTTCAGGAACCTCAAGAAGTTCCCCAACATACCCGTCTCCACTCGAGAAGAACACCGAGGGCCCCGCCCCAACTCAAGAAGAGCCCCGGTTTTCCCTCCTCATCCCGAGAGGAGGGTCCATTTCCCTGCTTCGTCAGGAAAAGAATCCCGGCATTCACATCGCACCTCAAGAGGAGGTGGTCTCAAGTTGACACTAGAGAGGAATTCCAGGGGTCATACCACCATTTCAAAAGACCCCGCTGTCCCAATGCACTCCAGCTACACCTGACTCCTCTCCACTTACTCGACGGTCATCCCGAGGATCTACTCAAAACATGATGGCAGGTTGACAGCTCTGGGCACCTCGAGAGAAAGCCACCGATCCTTATGTCAACGCGACAGGAAGCCTGACACTGCTTTTCCAGCTCGAGAGGAGAGCGGACTTGCATGTCTTCACATGAGACGAGGCCTGACTCCCCTGTAGAAACTCCAGAGGAACCCCAAGATCCATGTCGGCACTGAGAGGAACCCTGAGGTTCTGGCCTCAACTCCAGATGAGGACCTTGGCCCCAGAAGCGACAGCAGATGAATACAGAGAGGCCCCTCGAAACTCGTATGGAGACTGGAATTTCCTGAGGTCCCCGTCGTAAGTCAAGAGGAACATCAAGTTTGCTGCCTCAACTAGAGAAAAACCAGGAGATACTCCCCTCAACGCGAGAGAGGACCTTTTCCCCTACGGCATCATGAGAGAAATCCCACCTACCCTCTTGAGACTCCAACGTGTGATGACACCCTTGAGGCACCTCAAGACGTTCTCAGACACACCCGTCTCCACTCTAGAGGAACACCGGGGGTCTAGCCACAACTCAAGAAGAGCCCTGGTTTTCCCTCCTCATCCTGAGAGGAGGGTCCATTTCCCTGCTTCATCGGCAAAGGAATCCCGGCGTTCCCGTCGCACCTCAAGAGGTGGTGGTCTCAACTTGAGACTTGAGACGAACTCCAGGGGTCGTGCCACCATTAGAAAGGACCCCAATGTCCCAATGCACTTCAGATACACCTGGCTCCCCTGCACTGACTCGACGGTCACCCAGAGGATCGACTCAAAACACGATGGCAGGTGTGACAGCCCTGTGGCACCTCAAGAGAAAGCCACCAATCCCTATGTCAACCTGATAGGAAGCCTGACACTGCCTTTCCAGCTCAAGAGGAGAGCAGAATTGCATGTCTCCACACCAGATGAGGCCTGATTCCCCTGTGGAAACTCCAGAGGAACCCGAGATCTATGTAGGCACTGCAGAGGAACCCTGAGGTACCGGCCTCAATTCCGGATGAGGATCTCGGCCTGGCAGCGACTGCAGAGGAATCCTGAGAACCCCTCGCAAGTCGCATGGAGACTGGATTTCCTGAGGCCAGACGAGCGTGTCCCTGATGTCCCCATCGTAACTCAAGAGGAACCCAAGTTTGATGCCGCAACTCGATAAAAACCAGGAGATTCTCCCCTCAACGCGAGATGAGGCCCTTTTCTGCTGCAGCGTCTCAAGAGAAATTCCACCTTCCCTCTTGAGCCTCGAGAGGGTCCTTGATACCCTTCAGGAAACTCAACAACTACCCCAACATACTCGTCTCCACTGGAGAGGAACACCCAGGGTCACGCCACAACTCAAGAAGTTCAGTTCAGTTCAGTCGCTCTGTCATGTCCGACTCTGCGACCCCATGAATCGGAGCACAGCACGCCCCCCTGTCCATCACTAAATCACGGAGTTCACTCAGACTTGCGTCCATCGAGTCAGTGATGTCATCCAGCCATCTCATCCTCTGTCATCCCCTTCTCCTCCTGACCCCAATCCTTCCCAGCATAAAAGCCTTTTCCAGTGATTCAACTCTTTGCATGAGATGGCCAGAGTACTGGAGTTTCAGCCCTAGCATCATTCCTTCCAAAGTAATCCCTGGGTTGATCTCTTGTAGAATGGACTGGTTGGATCTCCTTGCAGTCCAAGGGACTCTCAAGAGTCTTCTCCAACACCACAGTTCAAACGCATCAATTCTTCGGCGCTCAGCCTTCTTCACAATCCAACTCTCACATCTATACATGACTACTGGAAAAACCATAGCCTTGACTAGACGGACCCTAATTGGCAAAGTAATGTCTCTGGTTTTGAATATACTATCTAGGTTGGTCATAACTTTTCTTCCAAGGAGTAAGCGTCTTTTAATTTCATGGCTGCAATCACCATCTGCAGTGATTTTGGAGCCCCCCAAAATAAAGTCTGACACTGTTTCGACTGGTTCCCCATCTATTTCCCATGAAGTGATGGAACCGGATGCCATGATCTTTGTTTTCTGAATGTTGAGCTTTAAGCCAACTTTTTCACTCTCCTCTTTTACTTTCATCAAGAGGCTTTTTAGCTCTTCTTCACTTTCTGCCATAAGGGTGGTGTCATCTGCATATCTGAGGTGATTGATATTTCTCCCGGCAATCTTGCTTCCAGCTTGTGTTTCTTCCAGTCTAGCGTTTCTCATGATGTACACTGCATATAAGTCAAATAAGCAGGGTGACAATGTACAACCTTGACGTACTCCTTTTCCGATTTGGAACCAGTCTGTTGTTCCATGTCCAGTACTAACTGGTGCTTCCTGACCTGCATACAGATTTCTCAGGAGGCAGGTCAGGTGGTGTGATAGTCCCATCTCTTTCAGAATTTTCCACAGTTTATTGTGATCCACACAGTCAAAAGCTTTGGCATAGTCAATAAAGCAGAAATAGATGTTTTTCTGGAACTCTCTTGCTTTTTCCATGATCCAGTGGATGTTGGAAATTTGATCTCTGATTCCTCTGCCTTTTCTAAGACCAGCTTGAACATCAGGAAGTTCATGTATTGCTGAAGCCTGGCTTGGAGAAGTTTGAGCATTGCTTTGCTAGCGTGTGAGATAAGTGCAATTGTGTGGTAGTTTGAGCATTCTTTGGCATTGCCTTTCTTTGTAATTTGAATGAAAACTGACCTTTTCCAGTCTTGTAGCCACTGCTGAGTTTTCCAAACTTGCTGGCATATTGAGTGCAGCACTTTCACAGCATCATCTTTCAGGATTTGAAACAGCTCAACTGGAATTCCATCACCTCCACTAACTTTTTACATAGTGATGCTTTCTAAGGCCCACTTGACTTGACATTCTAGAATGTCTGGCTCTAGATGAGTGATCACACTATCGTGATTATCTGGGTCGTGAAGATCTTTTTTGTACAGTTCTTTTGTGTATTCTTGTCATCTCTTCTTAATATCTTCTGCTTCTGTTAGGTCCATACCATTTCTGTCCTTTATTGAGCATATATTTGCATGAAATGTTCCCTTGATATCTCTAATTTTCTTGAAGAGATCTCTAGTCTTTCCCATTCTGTTCTTTCCCTCTATTTCTTTGCATTGATCGCTGAAGAAGACTTTCTTATCTCTGCTTGCTATTCTTTGGAACTCTGCATTCAGATGCTTATATCTTTCCTTTTCTCCTTGGCTTTTCACTTCTCTTCTCTTCACAGCTATTTGTAAGGCTTCCCCAGACATCCATTTGCTTTTTTGCATTTGTTTTCCATGGGGATGGTCTTGATTCCTGTTTCCTGTACAATGTTACGAACCTCATTCCGTAGTTCATCAGGCACTCTATCTATCAGATCTAGGCCCTTAAATCTATTTCTCACTTCCACTGTATAATCATAAGGGATTTGATTTAGGTCATACCTGAATGCTCTAGTGGTTTTCCCTGCATTCTTCAATTTCATTCTGAATTTGGTAATAAGGAGTTCATGATCTGAGCCACAGTCAGCTCCTGGTCTTGTTTTTGTTGATTGTATAGAGCGTCTCCATCTTTGGCTGCAGAGAATATAATAAATCTGATTTCAATGTTGACCATCTGGTGATGTCCATGTGTAGAGTCTTCTCTTGTGTTGTTGGAAGAGGGTGTTTGCTATGACTAGTGCATTTTCTTGGCAAAACTCTATTAGTCTTTGCCCTGCTTCATTCCGCATTCCAAGGCCAAATTTGCCTGTTACTCCAGGTGTTTCTTGACTTCCTACTTTTGCATTCCAGTCCCTTATAATGAAAGGGACATTTTCTTGGGTGTTAATTCTAAAAGGTCTTGTAGGTCTTCATAAAACCGTTCAACTTCAGTTTCTTCAGCATTACTGGTTGGGGCATAGACTTGGATTACTGTGATATTGAATGGTTTGCCTTGGAAATGAACAGAGATTATTCTGTCATTTTTGAGATTGCATCCAAGTACTGCATTTCTGACTCTTTTGTTGACCATGATGGCTACTCCATTTCTTCTGAGGGATTCTTGCCTGCAGTAGTAGATATAATGGTCATCTGAGTTAAATTCACCCATTCCTGTCCATTATAGTTCGCTGATTCCTAGAATGTCAGTGTTCACTCTTGCCATCTCCTGTTTGACCACTTCCAATTTGCCTTGATTCATGGATCTGACCTTCCAGGTTCCTATGCAATATTGCTCTTTACAGCATCAGACCTTGCTTCTATCACCAGTCACATCCACAGCTTGGTATTGTTTTTGCTTTGCCTCCATCCATTCATTCTTTCTGGAGTTATTTCTCCACTGACCTCCAGTAGCATATTGAGCACCTGCTGACCTGGGGAGTACCTCTTTCAGTATCCTACCATTTTTCATTTTCATACTGTTCATGAGGTTCTCAAGGCAAGAATACTGAAGTGATTTGCCATTCCCTTCTCCAGTGGACCGCATTCTGTCAGACCTCTCCACCATGACCTGCCCATCTTCGGTTGCCCCTCGGGCATGGCTTAGTTTCATTGAGTTAGACAAGGCTGTGGTCTTAGTGTGATTAGAATGACTAGTTTTCTGTGAGTATGGTTTCAGTTTGTCTGCCCTCTGATGCACTCTTGCAACATCTACCATCTAGTTGGGTTTCTCTTACCTTTGGCATGGGGTATCTCTTCACGGCTGCTCCAGCAAAGCACAGCTGCTGCTCCTTACCTTGGATGAGGGGTATCTCCACCCACTGCCCTTCCTGATCTTCAACGTTGGATGGCTCCTCTAGGCCCTCCTGTGCCCGCACATCCACCACTCCTTGGGTGTGGTGTTGGTCCTCCCGGCCGCTGCCCCTGGCCTCAGACACCACACCTGGCCTCGGCCCCAGGTTCCTCCTCTCAGCCGCCATCCCTGACCTTGGATGCGGGGTAGCTCCTACCAGCTGTTGCCCCTCACATGGGATGCAGTGTAGCTCCTCCCTGCCACCATCCCTGGCCTCGAACGTGGAGTATCTCCTCTTGGCCGTTGCCCCTGGCCTTGGACACGGGTAGCTCCTTTCGGCCACCGCCCCTAACCTTGGATGTGGGGTAGCTCTCGGCTGCACATAGTGCGGCCCAGTTTTCCATCCTTATCCTGAGAGGAGGGTCCATTTCCCTGCTTCGTCGGGAAAGGAATCCTGGTGTTCCCATCACACCTCACGAGGAGGTGGCCTCAACTTGACACTCGAAAAGAACTCCATGGGTCGTGCCACCATTTCAACAGACCCAGACGTCCCAATGCACTCCAGATACACCTGACTCCCCTGCAAGTGACTCGACAGTCACCCCGAGGATCAACTCAAAACACGATGGCAGGTGTGACAGCCCTGTGGCACCTCGAGAGAAAGCCACCGATCCCTATGTCAACCCGACAGGAAGCCTGACATTGCTTTTCCAGCTCGAGAGGAGAGCGGACTTGCATGTCTCCACACCAGATGAGGCCTGACTCCCCTCTGGAAACTCCAGAGGAACTCCAAGATCCATGTCGGCACTGGAGAGGAACTCTGAGGTGCTGGCCTCAATTCCAGATGAGGTCCTCGGCCCGGCAGTGACTGCAGAGGAATCCTGAGAGGCCCATTGCAACCTGCATGGAGACTGGACTTTCCTGAGGCCACACGAGTGGGTCCCTGAGTTCCCCGTCATAACTCATGAGGAACCCAAGTTTGATGCTGCAACTCGAGAAAAACCCGGAGATTCTCCCCTCAACGCGAGAAGAGGCACTTTTCCACTGCGGCGTCTCGAGAGAAATCCCACCTTCCCTCTTGAGCCTCGAAAGGGTCCTTGACACCCTTGAAGCAACTCAAGAAGTTCCCCGAAATCCCCGTCTCCACTCAAGAGGAAAACTAAGGGTCCCACCACAACTGAACAAGGTCCCCGGTTTTCCCTCCTCATCCCGAGAGGAGGGTCCATTTCCCTGCTTCATTGGGAAAGGAATACTGGAGTTCCTGTCTCACCTCAAGAGGAGGCGGCCTCATCTTGACACTTGAGAGGAACTCCAGGGGTTGTACCACCATTTCAAAAGACCCAGATGTCCCAATGCACTCCAGATACACCTGACTCCCCTGCACTGACTCCACGGTCAACCAGAGGATCGACTGAAAACACGAGGGCAAGTTTGACAGCCCTGTGGCAACTCGAGGGAAAGCCATGGATCCCTATGTCAACTCGACAGGAAGCCTCACACTGCTTTTCCACTCGAGAGGAGAGCGGACTTGCATCTCTGCAAACGAGACGAGGCCTGACTCCCCTGTGAAAACTCCAGAGGAACCCCAAGATCCATGTTGGCACTGGAGAAGAAACCTGAGGTTCCGGCCTCAACTCCAGATGAGGACTTCTGCCCTGGCAAGGACTGCAGAGGAATCCCGAGAGGCCACTCACAACTCGCATGGAGAGTGGACTTTCCTGAGGCCCCACAAGCGGGTCCCTGAGGTCCCCATCGTAACTCGAGAGGAACCCCAAGTTTTCTGCTGCACTCGAGAAAAACCAGAAGATTATCCCCTCAACGTGGGATAAGGCCCTTTGCCACAGCGGCATCATGAGAGAAATCCCACCTTCTGTCTTGAGCCTCAAAAGAGTCCTTGAAACCCTTGAGGCAACTCAAGAAGTTCCCCGACATACCCGTCTCCACTCGAGAGGAACTCCGAGGGTCTTGCCACAACTCAAGAAGAGCCCCAGTTTTCCCTCCTCATCCCGAGAGGAGGATCCATTTCCCTGCTTCATCGAGAAAGGAATCCCGGAGTTCCCATCACACCTGAAGTGGAGGCGGTCTCAACTTGACACTCGAGAGAAACTCCAGGGGTCGTGTCTCCATTTCAAAAGACCCCGATGTCCCAATGCATTCCAGATACACCTGACTCCCCTGCACTGACTCGACAGTCACCCCGAGGATTGACTCAAAACGCGATGGCAGGTGTGATAGCCCTGTGGCACCTCGAGAGAAAGCCACGGATCCCTATGTCAACCCGACAAGAAGCCTGACACTGCTTCTCCAGCTCGAGAGCAGAGCGGACTTGCATGTCTCCACACGAGAAGAGGCCTGACTCCCCTGTGGAAACTCCAGAGGAACCCCGAGATCCAAGTCGGCACTGGAGACAAAACTTGAGGTTCGGGCCTCACCTCCAGATGATGAACTTGGACCCAGCATTGAATGCAGAGGAATCCCAACAGGACCATCGAAAATCGCATGGAGACTGGACTTTCCAGAGGCCACACGAGTGGGTCGCTGAGGTCTCCATCATAACTCGAGAGGAACCCCAAGTTTGCTGCTGCAACTCGAGAAAAACCAGGAGATTCTCCCTCACAATGCGAGATAAGCCCCCTTTCCGCTGCTGCATCTAGAGAGAAATCCCACCTTCCCCCTTGAGCCTCGAAAGGGTCCTTGACACCCTTGAGGCAACTCAAGAAGATCCCTGTGATACCCGTCTGCACTCGAGAGGAACACCCGTGTTCCACCACAGTTCAAGAAATGTCCCAGGTTTCCCTTCTCATCTCGAGAGGAAGGTCCATTTCCCTGCTTCGTCGCAAAGGAAACCCGGCATTCCCATCACACCTCAAGAGGAGGCAGTCTCAACTTAACACTTGAGAGGAACTCCAGGGGTCGTGCCACCATTTCAAAAGAGCCCAAGGTCCCAATGAACTCCAGATACACCTGACTCCCCTGCACTGACTCGATGGTCACCCCGAGGATTGACTCAAACACGATGGCAGGAGTGAAAGCTCTGTGGCACCTCGAGAGAAAGCCACGGATACCTATGTTAACCCGACAGGAAGCCTAATACTGCTTTTCCAGCTCGAGGGAGAGCGGACCTGCATGTCTCCACACGAGACGAGGCTGACTCCCCTGTGCAAACTCCAGAGGAACCCCAAGATCCATGTCGGCAGTGGAGAGGAACCCTGAGGTTCCGTCCTTAACTCCACATGAGGACCTGGCCCCGGCAGTGACTGCAGAGGAATCCCGAGAGGCCGCTTGCAACTCGCATGCAGACTGGACTTTCCTGAGGCCACACGAACGGGTCCCTGAGGTCCCCGTCGTAACTCGAAGGGAACCCCATGTTTGCTCCCATAACTCGAGAAAAACCAGGAGAGTCTTCCCTCAAGGCTAGATGAGTCACTTTTCCACTGCGGTGTCTCTAGAGAAATTCCACCTACCCTCCTGAGCCTCGAAACTGTCCTTGAAACCCTTGAGGCAACTCAGGAAGTTCCCTGACATATCCGTCTTCATTCGAGAGGAACACCGAGGGTCCCGCCACAACGCAAGAGAGCCCCGGTTTTCCCTTTCTATCCCCAGAGGAGGGTCCATCTCCTTACTTTTTCAGGCAGGCAATCCCAGTGTTCCCATTGCACCTCAAGTGGAGGCGGTCTCAATTTGACACTCGAGAGGAACTCCAGGGGTCGTGCCACCATTTCAAAAGACCCTGATGTTCCAATGCACTTCAGATACACCTGCCTTCCCTGCACTGACTCGACGGTCACCCTGAGGATCGACACAAAACACGATGGCAGGTGTGACAGCCCTGTGACACCTCGAGAGAAAGCCACCTATCCCTATGCTCAACCTGACAGGAAGCCTGACACTGCTTTTCTAGCTCGAGAGGAGAGCAGACTTACATGTCTTCACACGAGACAAAGCCTGACTCCCCTGTGGAAACCCCAGAGGAACCCCGAGTTCTTTGTCGGCATGGGAGAGGAAACATGAGGTTCTGGCCTCAACTCCGGATGAGGACCTCAGCCCCGGCAGTGACTGCAGAGGACTCCCGAGAGGCCCCTCGCAACTTGTATGGAGACTGGACGTTCCTGAGGCCCCCATGAGCAGGTCCCTGAAGTCCCCATCGTAACTCAAGAGGGACCCCAAGTTTGCTGCCACAACTAGAGAAACAGCAGAAGATTCTCCCCTCAGCGCGAGATGAGACACTTTTCCGCTGTGGTGACTCGAGAGAAATCCCACCTTCCCTCTTGAGCCTTGAAAGAGTCCTGGACACCCTTGAGTCAACTCAAGAAGTTCCCCGACATACCCGTTTCCACTCGGGAGGAACACCGAGGGTCCCACCACAACTCAAGAAGAGCCCCGGTTTTCCCTCCTCTTCCCGAGATGAGGGTCCGTTTCCCTGCTTCATCGGGAAAGGAATCCCGGTGTTCCCATCACACCTCAAGAGGAGGTCGTCTCAACTTGACACTCTAGAGGAACTCCAGGGGTCTTGCCCCATTTCAAAAGACCCCGAAGTCCCAATGCACTTCAGATACACCTGACTCCCCTGCAACTGACTCGATGGTCACACCGAGGACCGCCTCAAAACATGATGGCGGGTGTGACAGCCCTGTGGCACCTCGAGAGAAAGCCACTGATTCCTATGTCAAACCGACAGGAAGCCTGACATTGCTTTTCCAGCTCGATAGGAGAGCGGATGTGCATGTCTCCACACAAGTCGAGGCCTGACTCCCCCGTGGAATCCCCAGAGGGACCCCTAGATCCATGTCGGCACGGGTGAGGAACCCTGAGGTTCCGGCCTCAACTCCAGATGAGGACCTCGGCACCAGCAGTGACTGCAGAGGTCTTCCGAGTGGCCCCTCACACCTTGCCTGGAGCCTGGCCATTCCTGAAGCAAGGGTCCCTGAGGTCCCTGTAGTACCTCGAGAGGGACCCCAAGTTTGCTACTGCAACTCAAGAAAAACCAGGAGATCGTTTCGTCAATGCGAGATAAGGCCCTTTTCACTTCCGGCGTCTGGAGGGAAATGCCACTTTCCCTCTTCAGTCTCTAAAGGGTCCTTGTCACCATGAGGCAACTCAAGAAGTTCCGCGACATACCCGTCTCCTCTCGAGAGGAACACCCAAGGTTCCCCTACAACTCAAGAGGATCCCTGGATTTCCCTCCTCCTCCCAAGAGGAGGGTCCATTTTCATGCTTAGTTGGGAAAGGAACCCCGGAGTTCCCAATGCACCTCAATAGGAGGTGGTTTCAAGTTGACACTCGAGAGGAACTCCAGCGATCATGGCACCATTTCAAAAGACCCCAATGTCCCAATGCACTCCAGATACACCTGACTCCCCTGCAACTGACTCGACGGTCACCATGAGGACCGACTCAAAACAGGATGGCGGTTGTGACAGCCCTGTGGCACCTCGAGAGAAAGCCTCATCCTTATGTCAACCTGACAGGAAAACTGACACTGCTTTTCTGGCTCAAGAGGAGAGCGGACTTGCATGTCTCCACACGAGATGAGGCCTGACTTCCCTGTGGAAACCCATGAGGAACCCCGAGATCCATGTCGGCATGGGAAGGAAATTTGAGGTTCCGGCCTCAACTCCAGATGAGGACCTCGGCCCCGGCAGCAACTGCAGAGGAATCCTGAGAGGCCCCTCCAAACTCACATGGAGACTGAAAGTTCCTGAGGCCTCCACAAGCGGGTCCTGAGGTCCCCGTCATAACTCAAGAGGGACCCCAAGTTTGCTGCCGCAACTCGAGAAAAACTAGGAGATTCTCCCCTCAACGCGAGCTGAGGCCCTTTTCCGCTGTGGTGTCTCGAGAGAAATCCTACCTTCCCTCTTGAACATCGAAAGGGTCCTGGACAGCCTTGAGGCAATTTCAGAAGTTCCACGACATACCCGTCTCCACTCGAGAGGAACTCCGAGGGTCCTGCCAAAACTCAAGAAGAGCCCTGGTTTTCCCTCCTCATCCTGAGAGGAGGGTACTTTGCCCTGCTTCTTCGGGAAAGGAATCCCGGAGTTCCCGTCGCACCTCAAGAGCAGGCGTTCTCCACTTGACACTCGAGACAAACTCCAGGGGTCGTGCCATCATTTCTAAAGACCCTGATGTCCCAATGCACTCCAGATACACCTGACTCCCCTGCAAGTGACTCGATGGTCACCCCGAGGACCGACTCAAAACATGATGGCGGGTGTGACAACCCTGTGGAGCCTCGAGAGAAAGCTACCGATCCCTATGTCAACACGACAGGAAGCCTGACACTGATTTTCCAGCTCAAGAGGGGAGCGGACTTGCATGTCTACACACGAGACGAGGCCTGACTCCCCTGTGGAAACCCCTGAGGAATCCCGAAATCCATGTCGGCATGGGAGAGGAACCCTGAGGTTCCGGCCTCAACTTCATTTTTTTAAAAAAATTTTATTTTTACTTAATTTTACTTTACAGTATTGTATTGGTTTTTCCATACATTGACATGAATCAGCCACAGGTGTACATGAATTCCGAATCCTGAAACCCCCTTCCACCTCCCACCCCATATCATCTCTCTGGATCATCCCCGTGCAACCAGCCCAAAGCATCCTGTATCTTGTATCAAACATAGACTGGTGCTTCGTTTCTTACATGATAGTATACATGTTTCAATGCCATTCTCCCAAATCAACCCACCCTCTCCCTCTCCCTCACAGTCCAACATTCCATTCTATACATCTGTGTCTCTTTTGCTGTCTCCAATACAGGGTCATCATTACCATCTTTCTAAATTCCATATATATGTGTCAGTATACTGTATTGGTGTTTTTCTTTCTGGCTTACTTCACTCTGTATAATTGGCTCCAGTTTCATCCATCTCATCAGAACTGATTCAAATGTATTCTTTTTAATGGCTGAGTAATACTCCATTGTGTATATGTACCACAGCTTTCTTACCCATTCATCTGCTGATGGACATCTAGGTTGTTTCCATGTCCTGGCTATTATAAACAGTGCTGCAATGAACATTGGGGTACATGTGTCTCTTTCAATTCTGGTTTCCTTGGTGTGTATGCCCAGCAGTGGGATTGCTGGGTTATAAGGCAGTTCTATTTGTAATTTTTTAAGGGATCTCCACACTGTTTTCCATAGTGGCTGTACTAGTTTGCATTCCCACCAACAGTGTAAGAGGGTTCCCTTTTCTCCACATCCTCTCCAGCATTTATTGTTTGTAGACTTTGGATCACAGCCATTCTGACTGGTGTGAAATGGTACCTCATTGTGGTCTTGATTTGCATTGCTCTGATAATGAGTGATGTTGAGCATCTTTTTATGTGTTTGTTAGCCATCCATATGTCTTCTTTGGAGAAATGCCTATATAGTTCTTTGGCCCATTTTTTGATTGGGTCGTTTATTTTTCTGGAGTTGAGCTGCATAAGTTGCTTGTATATTTTTGAGATTAGTTGTTTGTCAGTTGCTTCATTTTCTATTGTTTTCTCCGATTCAGAAGGCTGTCTTTTCACCTTGCTTATAGTTTCCTTTGTTGTGCAGAAGCTTTTAATTTTAATTAGATCGCATTGGTTTATTTTTGATTTTATTTCCAGTATTCTGGGAGGTGGATCATAGAGGATCCTGCTGTGATTTATGTCAGAGAGTGTTTTGCCTATGTTCTCCTCTAGGAGTTTTATAGTTTCTGGTCTTACTTTTAGATCTTTAATCCATTTCGAGTTTATTTTTGTGTATGGTGTTAGAAAGTGATCTAGTTTCATTCTTTTACAAGTGGTTGACCAGTTTTCCCAGCACCACTTGTTAAAGAGATTGTCTTTACTCCATTGTATGTTCTTGCCTCCTTTGTCAAAGATAAGGTGTCCATAGGTGTGTGGATTTATCTCTGAGCTTTCTATTTTGTTCCATTGATCTATATTTCTGTCTTTGTGCCAGTACCATACTGTCTTAATGACTGTGGCTTTGTAGTAGAGCCTGAAGGTTCAGGCAGGTTGATTCCTCCAGTTCCATTCTTCTTTCTCAAGATTGCTTTCGCTATTCGAGGTTTTTTGTATTTCCATACAATTCTTGAAATTATTTCTTCTAGTTCTGTGAAAAATACCACTGGTAGCTTGATAGGGATTGCATTGAATCTGTAGATTGCTTTGGGTAGTATACTCATTTTCACTATATTGATTCTTCCGATCCATGAACATGGTATATTTCTCCATCTATTAGTGTCTTCTCTGATTTCTTTCATCAGTGTTTTATAGTTTTCTATATATAGGTCTTTTAGGTAGATATATTCTAAGTATTTTATTCTTTTCTTTGCAATGGTGAATGGAATTGTTTCCTTAATTTCTCTTTCTACTTTCTCATTATTAGTGTATAGGAATGCAAGGGATTTCTGTGTGTTGATTTTATTTCCTGCAACTTTACTATATTCATTGATTAGCTCTAGTAATTTTCTGGTGGAGTCTTTAGGGTTTTCTATGTAGAGGATCATGTCATCTGCATGAGAGTTTTAATTCTTCTTTTCCAATTTGGATTCCTTTTATTTCTTTTTCTGCTCTGATTGCTATGACTAAAACTTCCAGAACTATGTTGAATAGTAGAAGTGAAAGTGGGCACCCTTGTCTTGTTCCTGACTTTAGGGGAAATGCTTTCAATTTTTCACCATTGAGGATAATGTTTGCTGTGGGTTTGTCATAGATAGCTTTTATTATGTTGAGGTATGTTCCTTCTATTCTTGCTTTCTGGAGAGTTTTTATCATAAATGGATGTTGAATTTTGTCAAAGACCTTCCCTGCATCTATTGAGATAATCATATGGCTTTTATTTTTCAATTTGTTAATGTGGTGAACTACATTGATTGATTTGCAGATATTGAAGAATCCTTGCATCCCTGGGATAAAGCCCACTTGGTCATGGTGTATGATCTTTTTAATGTGTTGTTGGATGCTGATTGCTAGAATTTTGTTGAGGATTTTGCATCTATGTTCATCAGTGATATTGGCCTGTAGTTTTCTTTTTTTGTGGCATCTTTGTCAGGTTTTGGTATTAGGGTGATGGTGGCCTCATAGAATGAGTTTGGAAGTTGACCTTCCTCTGCAATTTTCTGGAAGAGTTTCAGTAGGATAGGTGTTAACTCTTCTCTAAATTTTTGGTAGAATTCAGCTATGAAGCCGTCTGGACCTGGGCTTTTGTTCGCTGAAAGATTTCTGATTACAGTTTCAATTTCCGTGCTTGTGATGGGTTTGTTAAGATTTTCTATTTATTCCTGGTTCAGTTTTGAAAAGTGATACTTTTCTAAGAATTTGTCCATTTCTTCCACGTTGTCCATTTTATTGGCATATAATTGCTGATAGAGGTCTCTTATGATCTTTTGTATTTCTTTGTTGTCTGTTGTGATCTCTCCATTTTCATTTCTAATTTTATTGATTTGATTTTTCTCTCTTTGTTTCTTGATAAGTCTGGCTATTTGTCAATTTTATTTATCCTTTCAAAGAACCAGCTTTTTGCTTTTTTGATTTTTGCTATGGTCTCTTTTGTTTCTTTTGCATTTATTTCTGCCCTAATTTTTAAGATTTCTTTCCTTCTACTAACTCTGGGGTTCTCCATTTCTTCCTTTTCTAGTTGCTTTAGGTGTAGAGTTAGATTATTTATTTGAGTTTTTTCTTGTTTCTTGAGGTATGCCTGTATTGCTATGAACTTTCCTCTTGGCACTGCTTTTATAGTGTCCCACAGGTTTTGGGTTGTTGTGTTTTCATTTTCATTAGTTTCTATGCATATTTTGATTTCTTTTTTGATTTCTTCTGTGATTTGTTGGTTATTCAGAAGCATGTTGTTTAGCCTCCATATGTTGCAATTTTTAATAGTTTTTCTCCTGTAATTGAGATCTAATCTTAATGCATTATGGTCAGAAAAGATGCTTGGAATGATTTCGATTTTTTTGAATATATCAAGGTTATATTTATGGCTCAGGATGTGATCTATCCTGGAAAAGGTTCCACGAGCACTTGAGAAAAAGGTGAAATTCACTGTTTTGGGGTGAAATGTCCTATAGATATCAATTAGGTCTAACTGGTCTATTGTATCATTTAAAGTTTGCGATTCTTTGTTAATTTTCTGCTTAGTTGATCTGTCCATAGGTGTGAATGGGGTATTAAAGTCTCTCACGATTATTGTGTTATTGTTAATATCCCCTTTCATACTTGTTAGCATTTGTCATACATATTGTGTTGCTCCTATGTTGGGTGCATATATATTTATAATTGTTATATCTTCTTCTTGGATTGATCCTTTGATCATTCTGTAGTGTCCTTCTTTGTGTCTTTTCACAACCTTTGTTTTAAAGTCTATTTCATCGGATATGAGTATTACTACTCCTGCTTTCTTTTGGTCTCTATTTGCATGGAATATCTTTTTCCAGCCCTTTACTTTCAGTCTGTATGTGTTCCTTGTTTTGAGGTGGGTTTCTTGTAGGTAACATATATAGGGATCTTGTTTTTGTATCCATTCAGCCAGTCTTTGCCTTTTGGTTGGGGCATTCAACCCATTTACGTTTAAGGTAATTATTGATAAGCATGATCCCGTTGCCATTTGCTTTATTGTTTTGAGTTTGGGTTTATATGCCCTTTTTGTGTTTCCTGTCTAAAGAATATCCTTTAGCATTTGTTGGAGAGCTGGTTTGGTGGTGCTGAATTCTCTCAGCTTTTGCTTATCTGTAAAACTTTTGATTTCCCCTTCATATTTGAATGAGATCCTTGCTGGGTACAGTAATCTGGGCTGTCGGTTATTTTCTTTCATCACTTTAAGTATGTCTTGCCATTCCCTCCTGGCCTGAAGAGTTTCTATTGAAAGATCTGCAGTTATCCTTATGGGAATCCCCTTGTGTGTTATTTGTTGTTTTCCCCTTGTTGCTTTTAATATTTGTTCTTTGTGTTTGGTATTTGTTAATTTGATTAATATATGTCTTGGGGTGTTTTGCCTTGGGTTTATCCTGTTTGGAACTCTCTGGGTTTCTTGGACTTGGGTGATTATTTCCTTTCCTATTTCAGGGAATTTTTCAACTATTATCTCCTCAAGTATTTTCTCATGATCTTTCTTTTTGTCTTCTTCTTCTGGGACCCCTATAATTCGAATGTTGGAGCGTTTCATATTGTCCTGGAGGTCTCTGAGGTTTTCCTCATTTCTTTTAATTCGTTTTTCCTTTTCCCCCTCTGATTCATTTATTTCTACCATTCTATCTTCTATTTCACTAATCTTATCTTCTGCCTCTGTTATTCTACTATTTGTTGCCTCCAGAGTGTTTCTGGTCTCATTTATTGCATTATTCATTATATATTGACTCTTTTTTATTTCTTCTGGGTCCTTGTTAAACCTTTCTTGCATCTTCTCAATCCTTGTCTCCATGCTATTTATCTGTGATTCCATTTTGATTTCAAGTTTTTTGATCATTTCACTATCAATATTTGGAATTCTTTCTCAGGTAGATTCCCTATCTCTTCCTCTTTTGTTTGGTTTGGTGGGCATTTCTCCTATTCCTTTACCTGCTGGGTATTCCTCTGTCTTCATCTTGATTATATTGCTGCGTTTGGGGTGGCCTTTCTACATTTTGGGAATTTGTGGAATTCTCTTTAGTATGGAGTTTCCTCACTGTGGGTGGGGTTGTATAAGTGGCTTGTCAAGGTTTTTTGATTAGGGAGGCATGTGTTGGAGTTCTGGTGGGTGAAGCTGGATTTCTTCTCTCTGGAGTGCTATGAAGTGTCCAATAATGGGTTATGAGACGTCAATAGTTTTGGAGTAGTTTTGAGCTGCCTTTATATTGGAGATCAGGGGTGTGTTCCTGTGTTTCTGGAGAATTTACGTGGTATGTCTTACTCTAGAACTTGTTGGCCCTTGGGTGGTGCTTGATTTCATTGTAGGGATGGAAGCGTTTGATGAGCTCCTATGGAATAATGTTCCTTGGATTCAGGATTTCTCTGATGTTCTCAGGATTTGGACTAAAGCCTCCTGTTTCTGGTTTTCAGTTTTATTTTTACAATAGCCTCAAGACTTCTCCATCTATACAGCACCAATGATAAAATATCTAGGTTAAAGATGAAAGGTTTCTCCACATTGAAGGTCACCCATAGAGATTCACTGAGTTACATGGAGAAGAGGAGAGGGAGGGGATAGTTAGAGGTGACTGGAATGAGATGAGGTGGGATCAAAAGAGGAGAGAGCAAGCTAGCCAGTAATCACTTCCTTATGTGTGCTCCACAGTCTGGACCGCTCAGAGGCGTTCACGGAGTTATACAGGGAAGAGGAGAAGGAGGAAGTAGACAGAGGTGGCCTGGGCTACTAACAAGTTCCCTAAGTGTTCTCCACCGTCTGGAACACACAGAGATTCACAGAGTTGGGTAGAGAAGACAAGGTGGAGGGTGGAGACAGAGGCCACCTCGTGGAGAAAAAGGAGAGTCCAAAGGAGGAGAGAGTGGTCAAGCCAGTAATCTCACTCTCAGGTAAAATTGGGTACTGAAGATTGGGTTTTTAAATGTACAAAATTGACAACAAACACCAAAAAGCAAAGATTAAAAATCTGGAGTAGAGATTGGATTTTCAAAAATACAATATTAAAGAAAAGAAGAAGAAAAAGAAACAACAACAACAACAAAAACAAAAGAAAACAAAGCCACAAGAATTATTAAAAAACAACAACATCAACCACAAAAAGACTATATACAGCGTTTGCTTTAAAAATAGGGTCCTTTTTTTTAAAGGTAATAATAGGTTATAAAAATAATAATTAGAGAAATAGAGGACTTAAAAATTTAAGAAAGTTAAAAAAACAAGAAGAAAAAGAAAAGAAGAAAAACAATCACGCAACCACTTCAACTAAAAAAGAAAATGATCGTAAAAGTAGTAACAGTATATCTGGCCCTTTCTCTGGTGTTGTGGGCTGTGTGGAGTCACTTCCAAGGCGGTTCCCTCTGTTTAACTTCCTCTGTTTGCTGGTCTCTTCAGTGTCTGATTTCCATCCTGACACAGGGAGGGCGGTGGTGGACACTTTTTTTTTTTTTTTAAGGCTCAGTGTTCAGTCGCGCTGTGGGGGGCGGGGAGGGATGCTGCAAACTAATATTACTGGCGTGTGCTTGCAGTATCTCATCAACGCTGGGCTTGTCCCTGCTCGTGTTGCACACCGCTCAGTTGTACGTTGCTCTGCTGGGGAACCGTCTGAGGCCGGCCCTAGGCTTCATGTACCTCACCGGTGTAAGCCACTCAGGCTCGACGCTCAGGAAGCTCTCAGAGGTGCAGATTTGGTTGGGCCTGCGTTTTGTGCCCTTCCCAGTTCCGAGTAGCTCAGGAGTTTGGAGAGCGCAATCGCTGTGACTTATGGCCTTTCCCTGCTGCTCAGTTTTCTGGGAGTACCACTGGCGTTCCTTCTCAGGCGGATTATGACTGTCCAAAACCCCCAGAAGTCTTAGTTAGCAAAGAAGCCTGCTTTCATTTTGGTAGGTAATGTCTCTCTTGGGTTGCAATTGCTCCCTTCCAGCCCTTAAGGTTCTGGCTGCCTGTCACCAGAGGGGGATGGTCTGCAGCCAGCTATTTCCATTCCATCCTTTGTTCTGTGTGCGGTCCTGGTGGTGTCTTATGTTCGAGCGTTTCGTGTGGTAGCTATCCCACAGTCTGGTTTGCTAGCCCAAGTTAGTTCACTTTGGCCACGCGTGGGGTGTTCCAGCCTGATTTTCAAAAAAGCACTGCAGCCCGCTCCCCCCAAGCCCAATTATTAAAAAACACTGCCGCCTGTGCCTCCTGCTCCTCCCTGCCCAGCCCGCACTTGCTAGTGGTGGATGCAGGCATCTGCACTGCTTTTCCACTGGGGGAGTTACTGTTGGGCTCGTAATCTGTTGGTTTAAATTATTTATTTTTCCTTCCTGTTATGTTGCCCTCTGTGCTTCCAAGGCTCACCAAAGACTCAGCTGTGAGAGTGTTTCCTGGTGTTTGGAAACCTCTCTTTTTAAGAGTCTCTTCCTGGGACGGGACTTGCTCCCTTCCTACTTCCTTTGTCCCTTTTTCCCTTTTTTATATTTTCCCTACCTGTTTTTGAAGCCAATGATCTTCTTTGCTGGGTGTCTGATGTCCTCTGCCAGCATTCAGAAGTTGTTTTGTGGAATTTACTCAGCGTTGAAATGCTCTTTTGATGAATTTGTGAGGGAGAAAGTGGTCTCCCCGTCATATTCCCCTGCTATCTTAGGACAGCCCCCGGGCCTCAACTTCAGATGAGGACCTCGGCCCCGGCAGCGACCACAGAGGAATCCCGAGAGGCCCTTTGCAAATCTCATGGAGACTGAACGTTCCTGAGGCCCCACGAGCGGGTCGCTGAGGTCTGCGTCATAACTCCAGAGGGACCCCAAGTTTGCTGCCACAGCTCAAGAAAAATCAGGAGATTCTCCCCTCAAAGCGAGATAAGGCCCTTTTCTGCTGCAGGGTATCAAGAGAAATTCCACCTTCCTTCTTGAGCCTCGAGAGGGTCCTGGACACCCTTGAGGCAACTAAGGAAGTTCCCCGACATACCCGTCTCCACTCGAGAGGAACACCAAGGGTTCCGCCACAACTCATGAAGAGCACTGGTTTTCCCTCCTCATCCCGAGAGGAGGGTCCGTTTCTGTGCTTTGTCGGGAAATGAATCCCGGCGTTCCCATCGCACCTGAAGAGAAGGCAGTCTCCACTTGACACTTGAGAGGAACTCCAGGGTTCGTGCCACCACTTCAAAAGACCCTGATGTCCCAATGCACTCCAGATACACCTGTCTCCCCTGCAACTGATTCGACGGTCACCCCGAGGACCAACTCAAAACACGATGGTGGGTGTGACAGCCCTGTTGCACCTCGAGAGAAAGCCACTGATCCCTATGTCAACCTTACAGGAAGCCTGACACTGCTTTTCCAGCTCGAGAGGAGAGTGGACTTGCATGTCTCCACACGAGAAGAGGCCTGACTCCCCTGTGGAAACCCCAGAGGAACCCCAAGTTCATTGTCAGCATGGGAGAGAAAGAGTGAGGTTCCAGCCTCAACTCCAGATGAGGACCTTGGCCCTGGCAGCGACTGCAGAGGACTCCTGAGAGGCCCATCACAGCTCGCATGGAGACTGGACATTCCTGAGGCCACAAGCAGGTCCCTGAGGTCCCTGTCATAACTCGAGAAGGACTCCAAGGTTGCTGCCCCATCTCGACGAAAACCAGGAGATTCTCCCCTCAATGAGAGATTAGGCCCTTTTCCCCAGCGGCGTTCCAAGAAAAATCCCACCTTCCCTCTTGAGCATTGAAAGGGTCCTTGACACCATAGAGGCAACTCAAGAAGTTCCCAGACATACTGATCTCCACTCGAGAGGAACACCAAAAATCCCACCACAACTCAAGAAGAGCCCTGGGTTTCCACCTCATCTCTAGAGGAGGATCCATTACCCTGCTTTGTCAGGAAAGGAATCCCGGTATTCCCGTCTCACCTCAAGAGGAGGCGGTCTCAACTTGACAATTGAGATGAACTCCAGGGGTCGTGCCACCATTTCCAAAGACCCCAATGTCCCAATTCTGTCCAGATACACCTGACTCCCCTGCACTGACTCGATGGTCACACCGAGGATCAACTCAAAACACGATTGCAGTTGTGACAGCCCTGGGGTGTCTCGAGAGAAAGCCACACATCAGTATGTCAACCACAGGAAGCCTGACACTGCTTTTCCAGCTCGAGAGGAGAGCAGACGTGCATGTCTCCACATGATACGAGACCTGACACCCCTGTCGAAACTCCAGAGGAACCCCGAGACCCATGTCGGCACTGGAGAGGAATCCTGAGGTTCCGACTTCAACTCCAGATGGGGACCTCGGCCCCAGCAGCCACTGCACAGGTATCCCGAGAGGCACCTCTCAACTCGCATGGAGACTGGTCTTTCCTGAGGCCACACAAACGGGTCCCTGCGGTCCCCATCGTAACTCGAGAGGAACCCCAAGTTTGCTGCCATAACTCGAGAAAAATCATGATATTCTCCCCTCAACGCGAGATGAGGACCTTTTCCACTAGCGTGTCTTGAGAGAAATCCCAAATTCCCTCTTGAGCCTCGAAATGGTTCTTGAAATCCTTGAGGCAACTCAAGAAGTTTGCCGACATACCCGTCTCCACTCAGGAGGAACACCGAGGGTCCCGCCACAACTCAAGAGAGCCCCGGTTTTCTCTCCTCATCTTGAGAGGAGGGTCCATTTCCCTGCTTCATTGGGAAAGGAATCCCGGTGCTCCTGTCGCACCTCAAAAGGAGGCAGTCTCAACTTGACACTCGAGAGGAAATACAGGGGTCATGCCACCATTTCAAAAGCCCCCGATGTCCCAATGCACCCCAGATACAACGGACTCCCCAGAAAGTGACTCGATGGTCACACCAAGGATCGATTCAAAACACGATGGCAGGGTGACAGCCCTGTGGCACCTAGAGAGAATGCCACCAATCCCTATGTCAACCCGACAGGAAACATGAAACTGTTTTTCCAGCTCAAGAGGAGAGAGGACTTGCATGTCTCCACATGAAACGAGGCCTGACTCCCCTGTGGAAACTCCAGAGGAACCCCGAGTTCCATGTCGGCACTGGAGTGGAATCCTGAGGTTCCGGGCTCACTCCAGATGAGGACCTCAGCCCCAGAAACGACTGCAGAGGAATCCCGAGAGGCCCCTTGCAACTCGCATGGAGACTGGACTTTCCTGAGGCCACATGAGAGCGTACCTGAGGTCCCCGTCTTAACTCGAGAGGAACCCCAAGTTTGCTGCTGCAACTCGAGAAAATCCAGGGGATTCTCCCCTCAACACGAGATGAGGCCCTTTTTTGCTGCGGCATCTTGAGAGAAATCCCACCTTCCCTCTTGAGCCTCGTAAGGGTCCTTGACACCCTTGAAGCAACTCAAGAAGTTCCCTTCATACCCATCTCCACTCGAGAGGAACACCGAGGGTCCCAACACAACTCAAGAAGAGCCCCAGCTTTCCCTCCTCATCACAAGAGGGATTTCCCTGTTTCATCGGGAAAGGAATCCCAGCGTTCTCGTCGCACCTCAAGAGGAGGCAGTCTCAACTTGACACTCAGGAGCAACTCCCAGGGTCATGCCACCATTTCAAAAGACTCCAGTGTCCCAACACACTCCAGATACACCTGACGTCTCTGGCCTGACTCCACTGTCACCCCGAGGATAGACTCAAAACACGATGACAGGTGTGACAGCCCTGTAGCATTTCGAGAGAAAGCCACCGATCCCTATGTCACCCCTACAAGAAACCTGACACTGCTTTTTCGGCTCGAGAGGAGAGCAGAGTTGCATGGCTCCACACCAGACGAGGTCTGACTCCCCTGTGGACACCCCAGAGGAACCCCGAGATCCATGTCGGCCTTGGAGGGGAGACCTGAGTTTCTGGCCTCAACTCCAGATGAGGATCTCGGCGAGGCAGCGACTGCAGAGGAATCCCGTGGTCCCCTTGCGACTCGCGTGGAGACTGGACTTCCCTGAGGCCCCACGAGCGGGTCCCTGAGGTCCCCAACGTTACTCGAGAGGAACCCCACTGCAACTCGAGAAAAACCAGGAGCTTCTCCCCTCAACGTGAGCTGAGGCCCTTTTACACTGCGGTGTCTCAAGAGGAATCCCATCTTCCCTCCTGAGCCCCCAAAGTGTCCTTGACACCCTTGAGGCAACTCAAGAAGTTCCCAGACATCCACGTCTGCCCTCGAGAGTAACACCGAGTGTCCCGCCAAAACTCAAGAAGAGCCCCGGTTCTCCCTCCTCATCCTGAGAGGAGGGTCCACTTCCCTGCTTTGTTGGGGAGGGAATCCCGGTGTTCCCGTGGCACCTAAACAGGAGGCGGTCTCCAAGTGACGCTCGAGAGGAACTCCAGGGGTCGTGCCAGCATTTCAAAATCCCCCAATATCCAAGTGCACTCCAGACACACCTGACTCCCCTGCACTGTCTCGACAGTCACCCTGAGGACAGACTCAAAACACCATGGCAGGTGTGACAGCCCTGTGGCGCCTCGAGAGAAAGCCACCGGTTCCTATGGTCAAGTCGACAGGAAGCCTGATACCGCTTTTCCGGCTCGAGAGGAGTGGGGCCTTACATGGCTCCAAACGAAACGAGGCCTGACTCCCCAGTCGATGCCCCAGGGGAACCCCCAGATCCATGTTGGCCCTAGAGACGAACCCTGAGGTGCTGGATGAACTCCAAATGAGGATCTCAGTCCCGGCATCGACTGCAGAGGAATCCTGGGAGGCCCCTCGTGACTTGCATGGAGACTGGACTTACCTGAGGCCCCACGAGCGGGTCCCTGAGGTCCCCGTCAAAACTCGAGAGGAGAACCGTTGCAACTCTAGAAAAAACAGGAGAGTTTCCCCTCAACGTGAGTGGTGGCCCTTTTCTGCTGCAGCGTCTCAAAGAAATCCCACCTTCCCTCCTGAGCCCCGAAAGAGTCCTTGACACCCTTGAGGCAACTCAAGAAGTTCCTCTATATCCCCGTCTGCCCTCGAGAAGAAAACCGAATGTCCCGCTGCAACTCAAGAAGAGCCCCGTTTCTCCCTCCTCGTACTGAGAGGAGGGTCCGTTTCCTTGCTTTGTCGGGGAGGGAATCCTGGCGGTCCTGTCGCAACTCAAGATGAGGCGGTCTCCACTTGACGCTCGAGATGAACTCTAGGGGTCGTGCCACCATTTCAAAAGTCCCCCAATATCCCAGTGCACTCCAGACACACCTGACTCTCGTGCACTGACTCGACGGTCAGCCCGAGGACCAACTCAAAACACGATGGCAGGTGTGACAGCCCTGTGGCATCTCGAGAGACAGCAACTGATCCCTATGGTCCACCTGACAGGAAGCCTGACACTGCTTTTCTGTCTCGAGAGGAGAGTGGACTTGCATGGCTCCACACGAGACAAGGCCTGACTCCCCTGTGGATGCTCCAGAGGAACCCAGAGTTCCATGTCGGCCCTAGAGAGCATCCCTGAGGGGCTGGCTTCAACACAAGGTTAGGACCTTGGCCCGGCAGCGACTGCAGAGGAATCCCAAGGGGCCCCTCATGACTGGCGTGGAGACTGGACCTCCCTGACACCCCATGAGCGGTCCTGAGCTCCCAGTTGTAACTCGAGAGGAACTCTGCCGGAACTCGAGAACAACCAGGAGATTCTCCCCTCTATGCTAGCTGAGGCCCTTATCCACTGCGGCATCTCGAGAGAAATCCCACCTTCCCTACTGAGCCCCAAAAGTGTCCTTGACACCCTTGAGGCCAATCAAGAAGTTCCCTGACATCCCCGTCTGCCCACAAGAGGAACATCGAGTGTCTCGTCACAACTCAAGAAGATCCCCATTTCTCCTTGCTCATCCCGAGAATAGGGTTCGTTTCCCTGCTTCATTGGGGAGGGAATCCCAGCGTTCCCGTCGCACCTCAAGAGGAGGCAGTCTCCACTTGACGCTCGGGAGGAACTCCAGGGGTCATGCCATCATTTCCAAAGACCCCCAATGTCTCAGTGCACTCCAGACACACCTGACTCCCCTGCAATGACATGACGGTCAGCCCGAGGACCGACTCAAAACACGATGGCAGGTGTGACAGCCCTGTGGTGCCTTGTGAAAAAGCCACCGATCCCTATGGTCAACCCGACAGGAAGCCTGACACTGCTTATCCAGCTCGAGAAGAGAGCGGACTTACATGGGTCCTCATGAGACGAGGCCTGACTCCCTTGTGGATGCCCCAGTGGAACCCCGAGATCCATGTCGGGCTTGGAAGTGGAGACCTGAGGTTCCGGCCTCAACTCCAGTTGAGGACCTCAGCCCCGGGAGCGAATGCAGAGGAATCCCTATGGGCCTCTCAGGACTCGCGTGGAGACTGGACCTCCCTGAGGCCCCAGGAGCGGGTCCGTGAAGTCCCCGTCGTAACTCGAGAGGAACCCCGCTGCAACTCGGGAAAAACAAGAAGATTCTCCCCTCAACGCGAACTGGGGCTCTTTTCCGCTGTGGCGTCTCGAGAGAAATCCCACCGTCCCTCCTGAGCAACGACAGTGTCCTTGACACCCTTGAAGCAACTCAAGAAGTTCCCCGGAATCCCCGGCTGCCCTCGAGAGGAACACCGAGGGTCCCAACACAACTCAAGAAGAGCCCCGGTTCTCCCTCCTCATTCCCAGAGGAGGGTCCATTTCCCTGCTTCATCAGGGAGGGAATCCTGGTGTTTCCGTCACACCCCAAGAGGAGGTGGTCTCCACTTGATGCCCGAGAAGAACTCCAGGAGTCGTGCCAATATTTCCATAGATCCCCGATGTCCTAGTGCACTTTGGACATACCTGACTCCCCTGCATTGACTCGTTGGTCACCTCGAGGACCGACTCAAAACACGATGGCAGGTGTGACAGCCCTGTGGTGCCTCGAGAGAAAGCCATGGATTCCTATGTTCAACCCAACAGGAAGCCTGACACTGCTTTTCTGGCTCGAGAGGAGAGTGGACTTGCATGGGTCCACATGAGATGAGGCCTGACTCCCCTGAGGACACCCCAGAGGAACCCAGAGATTCATATCGGCCCTGGAGAGGAACTCTGAGGTGCCGGGTCAACACCAGATGAGGACCTCGGCATGGCAGCGACTGCAGAGGAATCCCGAGGGGCCCCTCGCAACTCGAGTAGAGACTGGACCTCCCTGAGGCCCCACGTGGAGGTCCCTGAGGTCCTCGTCGTAACTGGAGAGGAACCCCGCTGCAAGTTGAGAAAAACCAGGAGATTTTCCAATCAACGGGAGCTGAGGCCCTTTTCCACTGCGGAGTCTCGAGAGAAATCCCATCTTCCCTCCTGAGCCCCATAAGTGTCCTTGACACCTTGGGGGCAAATCAAGAACTTCCCCGACATCCCCATTTGCCCTCGAGAGGAACCAAGAGGGTCATGCCACAACTCACGAAGAGCCTGGGTTCTCCCTCCACATCCCGAGAGGAGGGTCCATTTCCTTGTTTCATCGGAGAGGGATTCCCGGCATTGTTGTCGCATCTCAGGAGGAGGTGCTCTTAACGGGAAGTCGAGAGGAACTCCAGGGGACGTCCCACCATTCCAAAAGACCCCCAAATGTCTCAGTTCACTCCTGATGAACCTGATTTCCTTACACTGCCTCGACTGTCACCCCGAGTATCGACTCACACCACGGTGGCACGTGTGACAGCCCTGTGGGAAAGCCTCGAGGGAAAGACTCAGATTCCTGTGTCAACTAGCCGAAAAGCCTGACAATGCTGCTACAGCTCAGAAGGAAAGCGGACCTGCATGTCTCCACTCGAGACGAGGCCTGACTCCCCTGTGGAGACTCCAGAGGAACCCCAAGTTCCATGAAAGCACTGGAGAGGAAACCTCAGGTTCCAGCCTCAGCTCCAGAGGAGGACTTAGGACGCGGCACCAAATGGAGAGGAATCCCGAGAGGCCCCTCTCAACTCACATGGAGACTGGCCTTTCCTGAGGCCACACGAGCGGGTCCCTGAGGTCCCCGTGGTAACTTGAGACGGACCTGCTGCAACTCGAGAAAAACCAGGAGATTCTCCCCTCCAGGCGAGATGAGGCACTTTTCCGGTTGGCGTCTACAGGGAAATCACACCTTCCCTCTTGGACCACGAAAGGGTCCTTCACTGCCTTGCTGCAACTCAAGAAGTTCCCCAACATATCTGTCTCCCCCTGAGAGGAACATTGAGGGTCCCGCCACAACTCAAGAGGAGCCCCATTGTCCCCTGCTCAGCTCGAGATGAGGGTTCCTTTCCCTGCTTCGTAGGGAAGGGATTCCCGGTGTTCCTGTGGCATCTCAGGAGGAGGCGCTTTCAAAAGGAAAGTCGAGAGGAACTCCAGGGGACGTGCCACCATTCCAAAAGACCCCCAAATGTCTCAGTCCACTCCAGTTGTACCTGACTTCCCAGCACTGCCTGGACTGTCACTCTGAGTATTGACTCACACCACGGTGGAACGTGTGACAGCCCAGTGGCCCCTCTGGGAAAGCCACAGATCCCTGTGTCAACTCGTCGGGAAGCCTGACACTGCTGCTATAGCTCGGGAGGAAAGCAGACATGCATGTCTCCACTTGACACGAGGACTGACTCCCCTGTGGAAACTCCAGAGGAACCCCAGGATCCATGTCAGCACTGGAGAGGAAATCTCAGGTTCCGGCCTCAGCTCCAGAGGAGGTCTTAGGACCTGGCACCTAATGGAGAGGAATCCCGAGAGGCCCCTCTCAACTCGCATGGAGACTGGCCTTTCCTGAGGCCACACGAGCGGGTCCCTGAGGCCTCTGTCGTAACTCGAGAGGGACCTGCCGCAACTCGAGAAAATCCAGGAGATTCTCCCCTACAGGCAAGATGAGGCACTTTTCTGCTGCGGCGTATCGAGGGAAATCACACTTCCTTCTTGGAACTCAGAAGGGTCCTTCACACCCTTGCTGCAGCTCAAGAAGTTCGCCGACATACCCGTCTCCACTCAAGAGGAACACCGAGGGTCCCGCCACAACTCAAGAGGAGCCCCATTTTCCCCTCCTGAGCTCGAGATGAGGGTTCCTTTCCGTGCTTCGTCGGGAAAGGATTTCATGCGTTCCCATCACATCTCAGGAGAACGAGTCTCAACAGGAAAGTTGAGATGAATTCCAGAGGTCGCACCACCATTCCAAAAGACAACCAAGTGTCTCAGTCCACTCCAGATGAAGCAGATTTCCCTGCACTGCCTCGACTGTCACCCCGAGTATCGACTCACACCACGGTGGCATGGGTTAGAGCTCTGTGACACCTCAAGGGAAAGCCACAGATCCCTGTGTCAAATCTCCAGGAAGCCTGACATTGCCACTACAGCTCGGGAGGAAAGCGGACGTGCATGTCTCCACTCGAGACGAGGCCAGACCCTCCTGTGGAGACTCCAGAGGAATCCTAAAATCCATGTCAGCACTGGAGAGGTAAGCTTAGGTTCTGGCTTCAGCACCATACAAGGACTTAGGACCCGGCACCGATTGGGGAGGAATCCTGAGAGGCCCCTCGCAACTAACATGGAGACTGGCCTTTCCTGAGTCCACATCAGCGGGTCCCTGAGGTCCCCGTCGTAACTCGAGAGGGACCTGCTGCAACTCGATAAAAACCAGGAGATTCTCCCCTCCAGGCGAGCTGATGCCCTTTTCCGATGCGGCGTCTAGACAGAAATCACACCTTCCCTCTTGGACTTGCAAAGGTCCTTCACAGCCTTGCTGCAACTCAAGAAGTTCCCCAACATACCCGTCTCCACTCGAGAGGAACACCGAGGGTTCCTCCCACATCAAGAGGAGCCCTGTTTCCGCCTTATAGGTCCAGAAGAGGGTTCCATTCCCTTGTCGTCGGGAAAGGATTGCCGGCTTTCCTGTCGCATCTCCGAGGAGGCGCTCCCCACGGGAAAGTCGAGAGGAACTCCAGGGGTCATGCTACAATCGCAATGTGCACAAAATGTCTCAGTCCACTCCAGAAGAACCTGATTTCCCTGCACTTCCTCGACATGCACGCCGAGGATCGACTGACACCACAGTGGCACGTGTGACAACCCGGTGGGAAAGCCTCGTGGGAAAGCCTCCAAAGAATGCCACAGATCCCTGTATCAAGCCGTCGGGAACCCTGCCACGGGTGCTAGAGCTCATGAGGAAAGCGGATGTGCAGGTCCCCACTCGAGACCAGGACTGACTCCCCTGTGGATATTCGAGAAGTAGCTCAAGATCAATGTCAGCACTGGAGAGGAATCCTGAGGTTCCCTCATAGACTCCACACGAGGTCTTAGGGCCTGGCACCGACTGCAGAGGAATCCCGACAGGCCCCTCGCAACTCGCATGAAGATTGGCCTTTTCTGAGGGCACAAGGGAGGGTCCCAGAGGTCCCCGTCGTAACTCGAGAAGGTCCAGCCGCAACTCGAGAAAATCAAGGAGGTTCTCCCCTCCAGGCGAGATGAGGCCCTTTCCACTGAGGCGTCTCGAGGCAAATCACACCTTCCCTCTTGAACTTTGAAAGTGTCCTTCACACCAATGCTGCAACTCAAGAAGTTCCCCGACATACCCGCCTCCAGTCGAGAGGAACACCGAGGGTCCCGCCCACATCAAGAGGAGCCCCGTTTCCTCCTCATAGCTCGAGATGAGGGTTCCTATCTCTGCTTCGTTGGGAAAGGATTCCCGGCTTCCCTGTCACATCTCGGAGGAGGCGCTCTCCACAGGAAAGCCGAGAGGAACTCCAGGGTTTGTGCCACCATTCCCAATGTGCACAAAATGTCTCAGTCCACTCCAGAAGAACCTGATTTCCCTGCACTTCCTCGACATGCACGCCGAGGATCGACTCACACCACAGTGGCACGTGTGACTGCCCTGTCTCAAAGCCTCGTGGGGAAGCCTACAAAGAATGCCACAGATCCCTGTATCAAGGTGCCGGGAAGACTGCCACGGCTGCTCAAGCTCGTGAGGAAAGTGCACGTGCATGTCCCCACTGGAGACGAGGACTGACTCCCCTGTGGAGCCTCCAGAAGTACCCCAAGTTCCATGTCAGCACTGGAGAGGAATCCTCAGGTTCCGTCATAGACTCCACACGAGGATTTAGGCCGCTGCAGCGACTGCCGAGGAATCCCGACAGGCCCCTCGCAACTCGAATGGAGAATGGCCTGTCCTGAGGCCACAAGGGAAAGTACCAGAGGTCCCCGATGTAACTCGAGAAGGTCCCGCCGCAACTCAAGAAAATCCAGGAGGTTCTACCCTCCAGGCGAGAAGACACTCTTTTCCGCTGAGGCGTTTCGAGGCAAATCACCGCTTCCCCCTTGAACTTCGAAAGGGTCCTACATACCCTTGCTGCAACTGAAGATGTTCCCGACATACCCGCCTCAACTCGACAGGAACACCGCGGGTCCCGCCCACATCAATAGGAGTCCCGTTTCCTCCTCGTAGCTCGAGATGAGGGTTCCTTTCCCTGCTTCGTCAGGAAAGGATTCCCGGCTTTCCTGTCGCATCTCGGAGGAGGCGCTCTCCACTAGAAAGACGAGAGGAACTCCAGGGGTCGTGCCACCATTCCCAATGTGCAAAAAATATCTCAGTACACTCCAGAAGACCTGATTTCCCTTCACTTCCTCGACTTGCACGTCAAGGATCGACTCACACCACAGTGGCACGTGACAGCCCTGTCGCAAACCCTCGTGGGAAAGCCTCTAACGAATGCCACAGATCCCTGTATCAAGGCGCCGGGAAGCCTGCCATGGCTGCTCCAACTCATGAGGAAAGGGGACGTGCATGTCCGCACTCGAGAAGAGGACTGACTCCCCTGTGGAGCCTCCAGAAGGACCCAAAGATCCATGTCAGCACTGGAGAGGAATACTCAGGTTCCGTCATAGACTCCACACGAGGTCGTAGGCACCGGCACCGACTGCACAGGAATCCCGACAGGCCCCTCAGAACTTGCATGGAAAGTGGCCTCTCCTGAGGCCACAAGGGAGGGTCCCAGAGGTCCCCGTTGTAACTCGAGAAGGTCGCGCCGCAACTCGGGAAAATCCAGGACGTTCTCCTCTTCAGGCGAGATGAGGCCCTTTTCCGCTGAGGCATCTCGAGGCAAATCACCGCTTATCTCTTGAACTTTGAAAGGGTCCTTCACACCCTTGATGCAACTCAAGAAGTTCCCCGACATACCCGGCTCCACTCGAGAGGAACAATGAGGGTCCCGCCCACATCATGAGGAGCCCCGTTTCCTCCTCATAGCTCGAGAGGAGTGTTCCTTTCCCTGCTTCGTCGGGAAAGGTTTCCCGGCATTCCTATCGCATCTCAGAGGAGGCGCTCTCGACAGGAAAGTCGACAGGAACTCCAGGGGTCGTGCCACCATTCCCAATGTGCACAAAATGTCTCAGTCCACTCCAGAAGAACCTGATTTCCCTGCACTTCCTCGACATGCACGCCGAGGATCGACTCATACCACAGTGGCACGTGTGACAGCCCTGTCGCAAAGCCTCGTGGGGAAGCCTACAAAGAATGCCACAGATCCCTGTATCAAGGCGCCGGGAAGACTGCCACGGCTGCTCCAGCTCGTGAAGAAAGTGCACGTGCATGTCCCCATTCGAGACGAGGACTGACTCCCCTGTGGAGCCTCCAGAAGTACCCCAAGTTCCATGTCAGCAATGGAGAGGAATCCTCAGGATCCGTCATAGACTCCACACGAGGTCTTAGGCCGCTGAAGCGACTGCCGAGGAATTCCGACAGGCCCCTCGCAACTGGAAAGGAGACTGGCCTGACCTGAGGCAACAAGGGAGGGTCCCAGAGGTCCCCGTCGTAACTTGAGAAGGTCGCGCCGCAACTCGAGAAAATCCAGGAGGTTCTCCCCTCCAGGCGAGATGAGGCCCTTTTCCGCTGAGGCGTCTCGAGGCAAATCACCCCTTTCCTCTTGAACTTCGAAAGGATCCTTCACAACCTTGCTGCAACTCAAGAAGTTCCCCGACATAACCGCATCCACTCGAGAGGAACACCGACGGTCCCACCCACATCAAGAGGAACCCCTTTTCTTCCTCAAAACTCGAGATGAGGGTTCCTTTCCGTTCTTCGTCGGGAAAGGATTCCCGGCTGTCCTGTCGCATCTTGGAGGAGGTGCTCTCCACAGGAAAGTCGAGAGGAACTCCAGGGGTCATGCAACCATTCCTAAAGTGCACAAAATGTCTCAGTCCACTCCAGAAGAACCTGATTTCCCTGCACTTCCTCGACATGCAGTTCGAGGATCGACTCACACCACAGTGGCACGTGTGACAGCCCTGTCGGAAAGCCTCGTGGGAAAGCCTCCAAAGAATGCCACAGATCCCTGTATCAAGGCGCCGGGAAGCCTGCCACGGCTGCTCCAGCTCGTGAGGAAAGCGGACGTGCATGTTCCCAATCGAGACGAGGACTGACTCCCCTGTGGAGCCTCCAGAAGGACCCCAAGTTCCATGTCAGCACTGGAGAGGAATCCTCAGGTTCCGTCATAGAGTCCTCATGAGGTCTTAGGCCCCGGCACCGACTGCAGAGAAATCCCGACAGGCCCCTCAAAACTTGCATGAAGACCTGCTGTCCTGAGGCCACAGGGGAGGGTCCCAGAGTTCCCCGTCGTAACTCGAGAAGGTCCCGCCGCAACTCGAGAAAATCCAGGAGGTTATCCCCTCCAGCGAGATGAGGCCCTATTCCGCTGAGGCGTCTCGAGGCAAATCACCCCTTCCCTCTTCAACTTCGAAAGGGTCCTTCACACCCTTGCTGGAACTCAAGAAGTTCCCCGACATACCCGCCTCCACTCGAGAGGAACACTGAGGGTCCCGCCCACATCAAGAGGAGCCCAGTTTCCTCCTCAAAGCTCGAGATGTGGGTTCGTTTCCCTGCTTCGTTGGGAAAGTATTCCTGGCTTTGCTGTCGCATCTAGGAGGCGGCGCTCTCCACAGGAAAGTCGAGAGGAAATCCAGGGGTCGTGCCACCATTCCCAATGTGCACAAAATGTCTCAGTCCACTCCAGAAGAACCTGATTTCCCTGCACTTCCTGGACATGAACGCCGAGGATCGACTCACACCACAGTGGCACGTGTGACAGGCCTGTTGGAAAGCCTCTTTGGAAAGCCTCCAAAGAATGCCACAGATCCCTGTACCATTGGGCCGGGAAGACTGCCACGGCTGCTCCTGCTCGTGAGGAAAGCGGACGTGCATGTCCCCACTCGAGACGATGACTGACTGCCCTGTGGAGCCTCCTGAAGGACCCCAAGATCCATGTCAGCACTGGAGAGGAATCCTCAGGTTCCATCATAGACTCCACACGAGGTCTTTCGCAACGGAACCGACTGCAGAGGAATCCCGACAGGACCCTCGCAACTCTCATGGAGACTGGCCTGTCCTGAGGCCACAAGGGAGGGTCCCAGAGGTCCTCATCGTAACTCGAGAAGGTCCCGCCGCAACTCGAGAAAATCCAGGAGGTTCTCCCCTGG